>NC_054750.1:8412500-8517500 GCF_018143015.1 Lytechinus variegatus
TTAGAATAAAATACATAAATACTAAATGAAAGATTAACAAAACATTGCAACATACCTTTCCTAAACCAAATAATCTAACATGAGAACAAGTACGTTTTTAATATAATTGGAGATGCGTCCCAATTGGGACTCTGTTTTGAATAGGGCTGTACCTTTTACCTTATTGCTATCATTCTTTATATATTTTTTTATTTTCAAAATTGTATTTAATCATTAATTCAAAAATTTATTATTTTTTTTTCTATCTCCTGTGGTACATATATTCAATCTAGCACAAAGTGAAAACATTTTAATGCTAATCACGTAGACAGAATTGCTAAAAATAGCTGAATCTTTTGCTCTGAGATTGGAATCAGTCATGTCATAAAGTTGAAGGCAGAGAGGAAAACTATGACTCAAGATCGTGACTTTGCGTGCGTTCTCACTTATAAAGTTATGTTTATAAAGCGAACACAGTTTCTCTGAGATTGTGGTCTTCAAATATTATAAACTTCAGTACATTAACTTTCTTCTCTTGAAAAAATGTCTGACAATAATTGCCTGATAATGGTCATAGATACTTGTGTGATTTTGAACTTGAAGATCAATAAATTTTTATCCAGTGATGATCCATCTCTTAAAATGCACTCTAGTTTCAAAGATTTGAAATAAATACAGATTGGCTGTGAATGACCGGCCTAATGTCAGATTTATTTTTCATCCTAGGGATTAACTTTTAAGTCCCAAAGATTTAAATTCAACTCTTATAGCTTAATATTTGAATCCAGAAGATTGAGTCTAAATCTACTATACAGCTGTTCACTATACATAGTTGATCTGGATTTACTTTTGATCAAAACCTTAGAATAGTAGTGTGAAATTCATTTATTTTTCTTAATTGAAGTTGCTTGATTCCATTTGCCAATCCACCAAATAGGCATTTAAATAACATGGATTTGATATCAATCCAGATGGGCTGTGGGTATTGACCAGCAAAATTCTGGATTTAATTTAGATCCAAAAGATTCATTTTTGAATCATGGACTGTAAGACTAGCACATACAAAATTTGCTGTTTGTACACAAGGCATTATAGGCTGCACATTCAGACTCTTAACTCTGTATTTTGCATATTTACCGTCAGAATCCTTACACTTGGGCGATGATGGTGGCAATTTTTATCACCCGATTGCTAAGAAAGCATGGATGCTTGTAAGCAAGCAACCAGAGGACTGACAGCTGAAGGTCCGCTCCAAGGGACCTGGAATGAGGATTAATGCCTTGTCAAAGGTCACTAGCGTACCAAGTGGGAATTGAACCCGGGTCACCGTAATCCAAAACCCTGCTCTACCACCACTGGTACTAGAAATGATAATAATTAGAGATCTTGATAATGATGACTTGTGCAGAATATAATGAAAAAGAAAAGAATTAAAGAAAGAAAGAAGAACAATGTACATGTATTTGTAGAAGAATAAAAATTTAGCGAAGGGGGGGGGTAAAAAGGAAAAATGAATATACAAGGTTGTTTCAATCATTGAGCATCACTCAATCGTGCCCTCTTGGACTCTTCAAATATCAATATATGTTTCACAGGTACATGTATGCATGACCATTTATGTCGATGCAATCAATATGCAATTAATTATATTAATTATATACATGTATTACAATACAAAGCTACCATGGAATTAATGTGGCTAACCATGGAAGGACATGGCCTTTATATTGACTTTTGTTGTGCAGTAAAACTTGGCAACGCATAGGGACATGACCAGTCAATAATTTGGAGTAATCCATTGTATGGCATATTAAGAAAATCCTGTATTAAATTAAACAATGTAAATATATGTATTTCCATACATGTACATTCCATTGTTTGTCATTATTCTTTCCATGCACAAATTCTGCATAATTTGATGATTTTTTTAACAATTATTTTAGAAACATAGAAAGATATAACTTTTTCATAAAAAAACAAAACTTTATTTTTGTTTTTGATACTAACACTGATTTAAAGGTCAAGTCCACCTCAGAAAAATGTTGATTGGAATCAATGGAGAAAAATCAGACAAGCACAATGCTGAAAATTTCATCAAAATCGGATGTAAAATAAGAAAGTTATGACATTTCAAATTTCTCTTATTTTTAACAAAATAATTATATGAACGAGCAAGTTACATCCAAGTGAGAGAGTCGATGATGTCACTCACTATTTCTTTTGTTTCTTATTGTTTGAATAATACAATATTTCAATTTTTACGAATTTGACGAATAGGACCTCCTTGCCTGAAGCACTAAATGTTAAAATACTGGAATTCCACGTGTTCAGGGAGGAATGAAACTTCATTTCACATAACAATGACGAGAAAATAAAAGTATTTCATATTTCAAATAATAAAATTCAAGAGAAATAGTGAGTGGGTGATGTCATCAGCTCCTCATTTGCATACTGACCGAGATGTGCATATAACTGTTTTGTGAAATGAAGCAAAACTTTAAAATGCCATAACTTTCTTTTTTTACATCCGATTTCGATGAAATTTTCAGTGTTATGCTTGTTGAATTTTTCTCTTTTTATTCAAAGCAAGTTTTTGTTGGGGTGGACTTGTCCTTTAAGTAAAATAAATATATCTGACTTCTTTCACAATCAAATAGAATACAAGTTTCCATATCAGTTCTTTTCCTCTATTATCTATTTGGTACCCTTTGTTTATTTCTTTCTAATACAGCTAGTAGATCTGATCCATGGCCATAATCATACTAATGAATGCCATTCACATACCCGGCAAACTGCATCAGGCCCTATTTTTTTTTCTGGGGGTGGGGAAATGATATTGCACGTTTCATTCTTACCTTTCCCCAGCTAATTAATTTAGGGTTAATTTACACCTCGTTATAGGGTGCAGCCACCTGTTGTGCTAGTGGATTATAGTTTATACTGTGAAAATGCATGTATGTTCATAATAGGAAATAATATTAACTTTAAAATGTGCATGTATGTGCCACTATCCCGGGTGCTACCCCCTCCCCACCCCCCCCCCCATGTCTGTGGATCATGTCAATGCATTTTTTATTTCAAATTGAACAAAACATATCTATTCAATTCACAAGCAATAATTTATGTGCCATTATAATTATCTACACAAAATGTAAACAGACTCTTCCTGTGCTTCCTGTGAAACTAGGTTATTCACAAACAATATATAGAACCACAAAACCATATAAACATATGACATTGAAAAAACTATTTCATATTGTAAATATTGTTAGTTTCACATTTCCTCCTTATAATTTCTGCATTATAATGAGTTTAAATTGTCCTGGGCCCACATTTCATAGAGCTTTATCATATAAGGGAAGAATTTGTGTAATTGATAATTGATTGTATTGATTATTTATTATGATCAATCAGTGAAACTCACCCCCACAATGACTCACGATGATTATTGCCACCTGCATCTGTGCCATAGGAAGATGAAAATGATATTTGGTGAAAAGGTTTATTTATTCTGTTTTATTTACCCAGGGTAGTCTCTTCAGTATAAAATTGCTTAACAAGAGAGCTCTGCACAAATAAAATATGATCATATTACAATACAATAGAATACAATATAGAAGAGGAGAATAAAATATAATACATGTATGAAGTAGAGCATGTAGAAAAAATACAATCAATTATAAAACCAGGAATTAGAAAAAAAAGAAAAATCTGGTACAGTAAAAAGAAATACTAGAAAATAAGTTTGACTTTTGATATACTGACTAGTATGGACTGCATGCATTGTGTTTCATGGAGCTTTTTTTTTCCAAAGGAAGTTGTCCTTGATATTCATTTTGTTTAACATTCATTATTGCGTGTAATTGTTCAGTAATAAGTGGCAAAGTCCAAATGAAACAATAGATTTTCTATGCTTAATGATGAATCAAATGCATTGCAACTTGTGCAAGAATGTAAGTAGAAATTAATCAATGGATACAATTTTAACATTCTATTTAGGTTATTCCAATGTATATAAATTTACAGTATTGTATCGTATGTAGGTTGTTTTGGAAAAGCTGGTGTATAATTGATGTTGCTAGTTGGTTCTCTGTGAAAATCTATAGATAGATAGATAGATAGATAGGTAGGTAGGTAGGTAGGTAGATAGGTAGATAGATAGATAGATAGATAGATAGAGATAGATAGATATATATAGATAGATAGATAGATATAGATAGATAGGTAGCTAGATAGATAGATAGATAGGTAGATAGATAGATAGGTAGATAGATAGGTAGGTAGGTAGATAGATAGATATAGATAGATAGATAGGTAGATAGATAGATATATATAGATAGATAGGTAGATAGATAGATAGATAGGTAGATAGATAGATAGATAGGTAGATAGATAGAAAGATAGATAGGTAGGTAGGTAGATAGATAGATACTTAGATAGGTAGATAGACAGATACTTAGATAGACAGATACTTAGATAGATAGGTAGATGGATGGATCTTAGAGATACATGCACTTTACATATTTTTGGGAATGACTGAATAATATATTTTTCATGTGTGATTATGAGAAAAATACATAAATTCACCCAATGTGGCAAAAAAGAGAAATGGTAAAACAAACAGCAAAACAATAACTGCAAAATAACAAGGGACCATCAAAGCACTGTTATTTAATAGTATACAAATAGCGAATAGGCATGAGTGCCATGGTGCGAGATTTTGCATGAGGTGAAAAAAAGATGCTCTATTCAACGAGGCGTTAGCCGAGTTAAATAGAGCGTTTCTTTCTTTCACCGAATGCGATATCTCGCACCATTGCACGGATAAGAATATTCGCTATTTGTGTTGTACAACGCCTCGGAATCTAGCAAAAATATGAAAAAGAAGAGTTTTTCCCTCCAGTAATCTATGAAAAAGGAGCAAAAATATTGAAAGCGAAAAGCAAAATCCCACAAGCCGGACCCACAAGCGCACATGATCTTGGACAGCATTGCGCATTTAGCCAGCGGGTTGTACGCGCATTGTCATCTTATTCAATGAAATCGCATTGTGATGTCACCTCCTAAAGCCGTGCAATGGTACATTTTGGACGGTACATTTTGGATGGTACGTCTTGTGTGCAACGGTACGAATGTGTGACATTCAGCCTCCCATTTGATCGCGTACAACAAATTATGGAGGCGTTGTACAATATGGTAATGATATGATCAAATTTTTAAACTTTTCTTGACACTTGTGACTCTATTCATTTCATGTACTGTAAAGACTTTTTTTAGGCACAGTATAGTACATTTCAATAGTGATATCATCTATCATTGACAATGTTGGGTAACATCACTCCAATAGTTGGTTTTCAAGGAGGCCATTTTTTTACAAAAATCTAAGTGGACAGTGTCTGCAGTTAGAGCACAACATGGAGAATCCTCCATACGAACAATGAAAAGAAATTGTCCAACGGGTGAGTGGAAAATCAGTAGGCCTGTCATGGAAATGAACAAAATGTGGCTCATGTATGTATGGTAAAATGCTCGTGCAAATTCATTCTGCCAGACACTCAACTCAAGTAACTTCTTCGTGGAAGTCTTAAACCCTTCTCCTCGGACTGAAAGTAAGATTTGATGCAAGCCAGACGTTGGGGGTGCCCCAAGAGCTTGAGATTGAACTTGATCTCCTACGAGCAGACGTCTTAGAACATGAGTCACTAATCAGTTAATTAAGCCTGGGATGTCTTGATAGGATACATATGTATTCCATCAGGGACTTCAACAAGCTCCATCGGCACAGTCAGCATTTTACAGAATATTTTAAAAGTTTATTTTTTAAAGGGTGTATTTAATTTGTGTTGTATATCACAACTTGTATCAGTTATTTTCAACGTTTGTTCATATTAATTTTATTTCATTTACTTCCCCATTATGTATTCATTCAATGATTTGATTATTTTGTATTTGTTTATTACGGTCTGTCTTGCCTGCATAGCAGAGAGAGCGCAGATTTTCCGATGGCGGCGACGACGGTGGCATGGTCAACATCAAATCTTAACCTAAAGTTGAGTTTTTGAAATGTCATCATAACCTCGAAAGTATATGGGCCTACTAAATGAAACTTAAATGTAAGGGTTGTCAAGTATTATTGATCATGCTGCCAGAGGTTGAGGTCACATGACCAAGGTCAAAGGTTCTTTAGGGTCAATGAACTTTGACCATGTTGGGGGACATCAACATCAAAATCTTAACTAAACGAAATGAAATGTGATCATAACTTTGAAAGTATATGGACTTACGTGTAGTTCATAAAACTTGGACATATCAAGTATTACTGAACATCCTGCATGAGTTTCAGGTCACATGAGTCACATGACCAAGGTCAAAGGTCATTTAGGGTCAATGAACTACATGTATAGCCATGTTGGGGTTTTTGTTGATTTCCAATTTTCCATCATAACTTTGAAATTTTATGGATTTGGTTCATGAAACTTGGACATAAGAGTAATCAAGTATCACTGAACATCCTTTGTAATTTTCAGGTCACATGACCGAGGTCAAAGGTCATCTAGGGGTTACGAACTTAGATTATGGTGGGGAATCAAAACTAAATCTTAACCAAGGTTAAGCTTTTGAAATGTCATAACTTAAAAAGTATATGGATCTGGTTAATGATATTTGGAAATAATAGTAATCAGGCATCAGTGAACGTCCTGCGTGAGTTTCAGGTCATATGACCAAGGTCAATGAACCTTAGCTGTGTTGGGGTATTTGTCGAATTGCCATCATAACTTTGAAAGTTTATGGATCTAGTTCATAAAATGTGGAAAGTATCAGTGATCATTTCCCACAAGTCTTTGGTCACATGATCAAGGTCAAATGTCATTTAGGGCCAATGAACATATGATTTTATTACTATATGAATGCTGTTATTTGTGATTAATTTTGTAGTCATTTTCAAAGTCAGCACTGTCACTATATTGAATCCCGTAATGCAGGTGAGACTGCCAGAGGCGCTCCACTTGTTTCAATGGATTGTTTATTTACTATGTATTCTTTTGATTTCATTATCTTATTTCATTTCATTTCATCTATAATCATATGTTAATTTTGAAAATTAGTTTCACTCTTATTCTTGTTACCTTTATAGTATTCCCATCAAACTTCAAAACCTTTAAGAATCAGTTTAATAATTAGCATGTGAACCACAAAATCGACCATTCTTGTAAAGTTTTTTTTTGATAGCCCCTTCTTGCTCTGATAAAGGTGATTAATGTCTCATTTATTGAGATAATGGGGACCAGCATGTCCTAGATAGCACCTTAACTGGCGATCAAAAGTAGCATTTTTAAAAAATATTCTCAAACACACAAACAAATAAATAAAGCAAAAAATAAGTAAAATGAATAAGTTAATAAATAAATAAATAAAGCAAGAAAGACCAAAAGAAAGAAAGAGGAGAAGGAAAGAACAAGAGAAATAACAAAAGATGAAAGAAAGAATGAAAGTAAGAATGAAGGAGAAAAAGCAATTGCAAGAACGATAAAATAAAGAACAACTGAAAGATGAAACGAATGAGAGAAAGAACAGAATAGAAAGCAAGAAAGAACGTTGGAGAGAGAGAAAGAAAGATCAAAAGAATAAAAGAAAGAAATAACGAAAGAATGGATGAAAGAACGAATGAAAGAAAGATCAAAAGAAATATATAAATAATGATTAAATAGATAAACAAATATCAACAACCAAATAAAAAACAGATAAATAATATTTATAGAATAAATGAATAATTAAATAAATGAATGAATGAATGAATAAAGGATTGAATGAATGAATAAATGAATGTAAGAAAGAATACATAAACAAACTCGTCAAATTGAATGAATCAAATGTTTTATCTGATTCTGAACAGCCAGTGAAGCCACAGGCAACTCAATATTGAAGTCAGAAGGAAGCACTTACCTATGGTATTCTTTTCCAAATTTTTGTCACTGGCGATTTTTTAAAAGTATCCAATATGTTGCATATTAATTTTCTGCATAGTAAATAATGAGTTCATATTTACCTGACTAGCATAACATGGTGAAAATACAGAATTGCAATGGAAGTATCATTTAGCAGTTTTTATGAGCCAATTATGACTAACTCCACTTCAATTATATTTAATCTTGTGTCAGTCTTCCTAACATTAAAGCTAAATGATAGTAGTTGCAGTACACTAATTTTGTGAGAAAGTATGTAAAACCAAGGTTAAGTATGACTTTATCATCATGGATCTAAATCTGGTACAGTTACATGAACTGAACTTTGTGAAATCATAAAATCTCAGCTGAAATACGATCACACTGAAGATCGCCAACACAGATAGGCACACATGGGACAGTGTATTATTATTGCTGGAATAAAGACCTGACAGAAGTGACCGAATCCGCGCTTACCGCGCTTATTTTGCTTATTCCTCAGCAATTACACACTTTCTTCCAGAATCCTTTGGCACATATTTTTTATTCATACAAACAGACACTTGTGTGGTCATATATTAGATTCTGTAAAAAGTCATTTTGAGATCGTTACCAGAACTGGAATTAATCTTTAAGACATAATGCTTAAATCATTTCCAAGCCTCTCCTTATACAGAAATAAAGTGGTTTTCAAGTTTGGTGTTGGTATTTGGGTATGGGACTAGAACTAAGATTTCATGAGCACATATAATTACAAAGGAATATGAAGATTTTGAATTTTTGAGACCAAATTCCACTCAGTTCAATTGTCATTGAAATTCCGCTTTACATCACTCTAATTTCACCCCTACAAGAGTGACTATCTGTCTTGTTTTAGAAAGTGGACTTTGTGTATCTTTTGTATTTTGAAATTGTAGGAGTGAAGATAATGATGGATTTTCCAATGGCTTAATGAGGGCGGGGATTAAAAAAGGGGAAATTGTATTTGATTTATTTTATAATGCACATTATGATTCCATTTAATTTCCTTTAAAGGCATTATTTAACTTTGTGAGCAGCCGATTTAAAAAATTCTCAAACCAAGATGAAACATGTGTACAAGTGCATGTATTAGAACTAATAAACCCTGAAAACAACCATTATTGAGAACGAAAAGCTAAAACTAAGGGGCAAACCCCGATTTTTTTAAATAGGCGTCTTATAGACACCTAAATAGTACACATAAGTGTATGGGATGAAATTAAGATGGTGTTTCCGGTCACTTTTTATTTCAATTTTTGAAGCACTAAATAATCATTTTCGAACGCAATTTTTTCTGGGCTTCATTTTTGGAACATATCACAGACACAGGTGACAAGTGTGACCTTCTAGCTCAGATTTTTTAAAAGTCAAACCAATGTTAACCAATCACTTTAATATCTGACCGATTTGAAAAAAAAAACAAACAATTGAACCCCAAATTTTTATAAAAAATGATTACTGATTAAAAAATAATTTCATTGCTCTCTTTTTTTTCTTTCGAGGAGGTCTTCCAAAATAATACATTTTAATAGGATTTTCTTTGAAGGGGAAGGGGGTTCAAAGTTTTGCTCTATTGTGCCACTGATGAACAAAAAAATAATTAAAAAATAAAAGTAACACATTCAAATTCAAGGAGGTCTAGCCTTCTATCCTGTTTTGTAAATGAAAGGGCAACATTTATTTGTTTGTGTATCCTGTCTGAAGCAGGGCAGTTTTTGCCTGCTTAGTCTGCCTGAGCTTGGGGGAGGGTCTCCCAGGTGATCAGCCCTCATCAGAAAATTCATCCAAATTTTTATTACCCCCTTGTCTCAGCCGTAGGATACGCAGGAATAACATCCTATAAACATTTGATTGAAACTAATTTTCATCCATTATCCGCCAAATTGTTGTGTTTCCGCCTTGGTGTCCTGTGGGGGTTGGTCTTTGTAAAGTCATGTGACCCCATCTGGCTCGCCTGGAGCTCAGACCTATACATAGAATAGCAGTGGGATTCTACATTTTTGCAAATGTCATGCAGTTTCATTTATTTTTCTTGATCTCTTTTGCTGTTTATTGGAGCAGTAGCACTGTCTTCAAATATGTTTTTATATGCTCCTTACACATAATCTCAGAATGAAAATATAGATTTCATGAGTTTGGTGCAAACATTTTACGCAAAACTTTCATTGTGTTTGAAATCCCCCCCCCCATGTTTCATGGTGACTTTTTGTTATAACTATATTAAATGCACAGTTTCTATATTCCTCTATGCAGCCAATTAGATTACAAGATTTCATTAGTTTTCAACTGTTATTTCAATTATTTATTGTAACAAGTTTTATGAAACAGGGCTCCTGAACTCAAGAGAGGGAAAGTGAAAGTCTTGCGCTGTAAGGTCAATGGTATTGTTGACAAACTAGGCATGCAAGCAAACAAGCGATTCAGCTTCGTTTTCACAAGTCATTCTTAGTGCTTTCACACTTCCATAGTAAGGAATAAATATTTTATTTTCAGATAGGGAAGTCTACACTGATTAACTAAGTATATTGCTAGAGTGAAAGCAAAATATGTACAATATCCCCCCCCCCCCGCTTCCCTCTCAAAATACACTGCAAATCAATGCATACTTTTGAAATCACAAATATTTGTAGACCTTTTCCCAAGTCTGGTTGGGTATACAATGTGAACTCAAGAAATGTACTATTTTTCATCTGTGAGTTGTGAAGGGTAAATGCCCTTTTCTGGACATAGGATAATAACTGTGAAACTTTATGGTTCATGTAGGTGTGAACACAATTCAAAACTCAAAATAAATCACCAGGTATTTTGAAGCATGAATAAGTTTTGACTATTCAGGGTTTTTTTCCTGATCGGGTTGGTGTGTATGTACCTTCTGAAGTTCTGATGATGTTTATCTCTTCATATATGAGTCTTACAGTGTTGAGGAGGCACTACTATATTTTTAGATGACATCTTTGAGTCCCATATTTCATATTCTTACAATATTTGAAGAGGTTGTCACACCAGCATATGCTGAATTACATATGACAAACTGTTTCCTTATTTTATGCCATTTTCTTTAATTATATCAAACATTCCATTTTTGATGATCAAGAATTATGACACAAAATATCAAGAAATCAAATTAATCATATCAAAAAGTATTTTGTGTTGTTTAAGAAATAAAATTCTTGGTGTCAAGAAATTGGATTAAATGGGCAAACAGCTTGCCATACAATATTCTATTGATTTTTAACTTGATATATCTGTAGTGTTCAATTTTTCATTCCATGTCCACTCTTTCAGAAACTGCACTTCAATGTTTCTATTCTATTGTTCTCAATTACCTTTTAAAACTAAACATATAAAGCTTTTTGTTACATAGTTTTCATTGGCTGGCGAAAGATTAATGATGATTATTTATACATTTATAGCTTTATAAGTGATTTCACATTCATGTACAGAATGACATTTTACAGACATTGGGTTTTCGTTTTTAAGTTAGTAATTATTCAAAAATTAAATAGCATACGTGTGTATTAATTTTGCAATTTATTGACTTTATTGATTTGAATTTTATTTCCTTTGTATTTCAGTTTCACTTGTTTGCTATTCCTCGTCGCTTCTCTTCTCTTGCTCTCTCTCGGTGATTTGTCTTTGTGTCTATGAGGCTGTTCTCACTACGTTCCTAAAACTAGTTTAGTGGAAACTAGTTTAACACGTAGTGAGAACGGTGGAAGCGGTCTTGGAAGTGAAACCAGTTTGGAAAACCACCTCGCGATGGAGTTTTCAAGATCGCTTTGCCTCGTTAAACTGGTTTTAACATAAGTGAGGACACAACCGTTCTTCGGGAAGCGATCTTCGCACATTTTGAGCGCGCTACTCCACACGACAGGTGGAGAATGCCTATGCTGCAGTTTCGGATTTCGTGCGAAACGTGTCATCCTACTGAGAGCGTTTCCATAGCAACAAGAGCGCTTTGCGTGAAGTGATTTAGAAAACCACTTTCGTGTTATCAAGTGGGAACGCTAGCAAAGCGATCTTCCCAACTGGTTTCCTGAATCGGCTTCCCGTAAACTAGTTTTTGAAAGTGTAATGAGAACGGCCTCTATGACTGTCTGTCTATTTCTTTGAGAGCTCTCTTTCTGTTTCTGTCTGCCTCTCTGTGCATCTTTCCATTAAATTATCCTTTTTCTCTTTGTTTGTTATTCCACTTTTCTCTCCATTTTTTCTTTCCGTTGTTTCCCTTCTCATTCCTTGGTTAGGAACCTTTGTACCCCTCTCTACCTGGAGTGAAGAAAAACATCACCAGGTGTAGTGCTCACCCGCCATTTATTCACGACCAAGAAAAAAAAAGAGAGGAAAGGAAAGAAAAGGAAAGGGATAAGGATGAAATATGATATTATTTTCTTAATGTTATGTCAAAATCTATCACAAACTTGGGATTTTTGTAATAAGAATTTCGAATATTTTGCTTGCTCGCTCACTTCCCTCGCTTGCAACTCAATGTTTTTTACACAATCTGTCAGATTGAGCCCCCTCAAAATTTTTGGGTCATAACACCACTGCCTTTCCTTTTAATCCTTCCTTCTGTCCATCCCGTAATCCTTTCTTTTTTCCTCCCTGGTCTAACAATCTTTCCTTTCCCTTTCTTTCCATGTATATATCTCCTTTTTTGTTTCTATCGCAACTTCCTCCACTCTCTCCTATCTACTTTAGCTTTTCTTTCTCCACCATTCTTTCAAACTCCCATTTTCACTCCCTCTTTCCCTTTCCCTCCTTCCCTTTATCTTCTCCCTGGCAGAAGGGCTTTAGATTGCATGTGTGCGATGATTTTCAATTCCTATGTAGCTAACATACACTGTAAAAACTGTGGTGTTAAAACTGACACCAATTGGTGTTAATGGAGGACCACACCCTGAGGTGTTAAAATAACACCCTAGAGATTGAACATAACACCAAAGAGTGTAAATGTAACAACCATAGGTGTTGTAATAACACCTATAGGTGTAAAACTAACACCACCAATTTAACACCGGTGTAAAATAACTGGTTTGGTCCTCTATGTACTCCAGTTAACGCCACAGTTTTTGCTGTGTAAGGGCACTAGCCAAAGCAAAATATACAGTGTGTGTGAGAGTTAACGCTTTCATGTCGCACAGGAATTGGAAATGGCGTATATGTTACTAGTATATGTTAATTTGAATGCCCATATGCCAGCCAGGCATCAACTTATACTAGTTAATAACAAAATTTTCATTTATATTTGAAATTGTGGTCATGCTATATTTCTAGGGCTGGACGGAAGACCAACATGCTCTCTGATGGCTTTGCCAACCGATGTGTCGGCTCAGTTTGTAGAGCGTCCGTCTCACAACTGGGAGGTCGGGGGTTCAAACCCCGGCCGCGTCAGACCAAAACACGTCAAAAGATGGGAGCTGCTGCTACCCTGTTTGGCGTTCAACAATTAAAGGGATAGAGCCTCGTCGATCTGGGGCTGCACACTGGCTGCCGGGCCCACGATCAATTGGGCAAAGCAAATTTTCGGAGTATTTCATTTCATGTCTATTTCGAACAATAAATTATGGATTCATCACTTTCGTAAAAAATAAATTAATCTGATCTTTTTCTTTCCAGTGAGACCATGGATTCTGATGAAAGCAAATTTTCGGAGTATTTCGTGTCTATTTAAATTATGGATTCATCACTTTCGTAATAAAATAAATTAATCTGATCTTTTTCTTTCCAGTGAGACCATGGATTCTGATGAAGAAGAAAACATACCCGCAGATGCTGATGACATATACGATGATGCTGAATCAGGAACAGGTAAAAAAAAAGAGATAAAGAGATATGTGGAACGTTGTGGCCCAGTGTATTAGTCTTCGGACTTTGAAACAGAGGGTCGTGGGTTCGAATCCCAGCCATGGCGTAATTTCCTTCAGCCAGAAATTGATCCACAATGTGCTGCACTCAACCCAGGTGAAGTAAATGGGTACCGGTAGGAAGTAATTCCTTAAAAAGTTGTGTGCGCTATGAACGCCTAGCTTAGCCGGGTAATATAGGAGCACCTTGAGCACCTAACAAGGTGGATATGTAAATATAATATAAATACCCTATATTATTATTATAAAAGACATTTAAATTAGCCATGGGTTTCTTAACTCTTCATGCGTTCACCTGTAAACCCCTTGTGTGTTGCATTATTTTAGGGTCTCATTCACATTCGTGCCATGAGTCACAGACTCCTAACAATAAACCTGGCCATGGTATTGTTTGTGAGGAGGGTTTTATTGATTTTATCCTCTTTTTTTCAATGAACTTCCTGGCTGTAATCAGGATGTATTGATTTTTTGGGAAAACTCAACGATTCTGTAATTTGTAAACTGCGATAATCCGTTGAACGCTAAACTAATGTCGCACGCGCGATCGATCGATCGGCACACCTTTGCGGTATACAAACACGCCAGGTTATACATTGTAGCTAGGCACGCTCCAAGGCATGCAATTGTTCGAAAAACAATGGGACAGGGGACGTCTATGGGAAATGTGTGGTTGTGCAAAAATGCGAACGAAACACGCCTACGGATGTGCAATAATGCGAACGTAACGCATGAAGAGTTAAAATGTATTGGTTACTATAATACACATTTTATGACAACTATTCTATTAGCCAATCAAATTTAAGGATATCAGTGGTGTATTCAAATTCAGATTTATAATTCAAATCATTTCCAACAGAAAGAAGTTGACTCAAAATCATTCTTGTAGAAACTACTTTTTTAGTTACACCCAGTAAGCTTTCTTAGCAAGCCTTTACTTTCCAAAATCATTATCATTCAGCTGGTATTTCAATTGCTTGTACATTATCATAGTTATCATTGATATCCAAGTCCTTTGGAAGCGCATAGCGACGTTATTTATAATGTGTTATGTGCTCTACAAGAACTGTCTATTATTATTTTCATTGATGACAAACTTTATGAAACTGGGTCTATCTTGACTTATTTCAATATTTGGGCCCGTACTCCTAAGACTGAAATAAGTAAGGTTAGTTATTACCTAATTTTATAGGCCATATAGTACAAATATCTGGTGATATTTAGGCCCTGATCTTTTGTAGAAAAAAAATGAAAATTTGATAAACAGGAAAAATGTTTTTCAGATATCCTTGTTTTGTGACGGAAACTGGAAAGTTCTGGTTCAAGGAAATAAACATCTAACTATTTGGGGGAAATCATTGTTATAGCTAGATATTAATAGATTGTACGCATCTTGCAAGAATCAATAACATTCTTTAGTTCCTTATGCATTACTAAAATAGTTAATTGTTTGTTTTTCTATATGAGGAAGTTCATTTAATATAGATTAGAGGTAACTGGGTAACTGCATGTGTCACATTTATTTTGTTGTTTCACTTCATGAACTTAAATTCCTAATCTAGTAAAAGGAGTTTTTAATTTTTATTTTTTTGAATTCTCTCAATAGCTCCGCTAACAATACCACCACCACCATCACATCCTGCCCCTATATTGACTGTGACAGGGGCGGGGTCTAATAGTGCACCACCCCTCCCCTCCATCCACAGCATTCCTGCCCTCCATGGCAGTGGCGGATCCAATGTCTCATTCCCTCCAAGGTCAGCGGAGCATAGTGGCTCCGGGTTAGAGGAGCCAGATATCTACGATGACGTAGAGGCGGTGAGTATGTTCGTCTCAAGGATTTCCTCAGTTTTGTTATTGTCTTTGAACCTTGGTTGATATTCTGACAGTTATTAAATAAGAAAAATCTTATTCTGACTGTCTTGACGATCAGAAATTACAGAAATTTTTGGCATACATGCCGACTGTTCCTTTAAGTTATGGATATTCCTATTTTTAGGGAAAATGTTAGTTTAACCCATGTATTACCATTTGTATGAACAATTTTCTGTAATTTTATATAGGAAAATAGATTTTGATATTACAGTGGGTGAATAATTATTGATAAAAGTGTTAGGAATTACTAACTGAACCTTCTCAACCTTATTTTTGTACATATGTGCATATCTCAATTTTTCACCACACAGGATGTTTGCAATAGCAAAGCTTTACTGTTGGGTATATTCGTGGTTTGTTAACTTTGTGGCCACTCAGCAATTCGTGAAATCCGTGATAATACAATAATCGCGAAAATAACAGCTTATACAGTATTTCTATTGTCTCATACCCCTTTCATAAACCCAATTACTATGAATTAGGCGGCTAATAGCAGCATAATTTGGTCGTAAAATTGGAGGAGGACAAGAGTTATCCGCATTACTCTGATGCTGCTATTATCCGCATAATAGCGGCATCGGGATAAGATTTTGAGTTTATGAACGCATTTCCAAATAATGCGGATAATTGCCATGGTGCGGTCACAAGGTCACCTTTTTCCAACACAACTGCATCGGAGGGGGCGTGTCCAGTTGTCATGGCGATTATCCGCCTTTTCAGGACGGGCGCTCATAAAAATAATGCGGCTTATTTTCGGAGTTTATGAACGCAATTTTTATTGAATTATCCGCATTACTCTTACTTAGGCGGCTAATTGGAGGATAGTTTATGGTTTATGAAAAGGGTATCAATTTATTTTTTCCCCTTGTCATTCATCTTTACTATACTTGTTCTTTATTTCATTGATGCCAGGATGGAGAGCAGGATGAATTATATGAAGCATTGGATGTAGATGAAGAAAGGTATTTATTTATGCATTCATTTATTTATTAATGTTCACAATGTCATAAATTTAAATGCAGTGTAAATAATAATAATAACCAATTTTTATAAAGCGCTTTTCCCAGAATGGCCCAAAGCGCGTTACAGCATATTATTACCCCGGTCATTGGATTCATTTCAATCCCGCACGAAAAGTGCACAATTTCCACTTCCTGGGGAGCATTCCTTGCATTCATCGCAGCCTAATTATGGCGCTGGCAAAATCAAACACACAATATCTTTCGCATCCTACCGGGTACCCGTTTAGCACCTGGGTCGAGAGTGGCAAAGTGTGGATTAACGCCTTGCCAAAGGGCGCTAGACCGCGGTGGGATTCGAACACACGACCCTCTGTTTACAAGGCGAGAGTCAGAACCACTACACCACGGCTCTGTAAATAAGTACATAATACAAAGATGCTGCTGCTACACAAGATGAAAGCTTGGTTTGTTGAAACACAATACAGTGTTGTATCACTGAGATTCATACAACAACATTGAGATCTTAAACAAGGTTAAGAAGTTTTAAAATGGTATTATAACTCAAAAGTAAATCAATCTATTGCATGGAACTTTGGCATAGATGAGTAGATAATAGCTATTTATATCTGAAACAGGTTATCCCTAAAATATTTTGTATGACATTCATTGTTATGTTTTGATATTGCTATATACTGTATGATCATTTGATCACACAATATTTTGTTTATATTTTATGTATCTTTAATCATGAATAAAACCAATCCAAGGGTAATCAAGTATCACAGACCATTTTGCACAAGTGTCAGGTCACATGATCAAGGTAAAATGTAATTTAGGGTCAATGAACTTATATGAACAGTGGATAATTATTCATCTTAATTGTAGCTGTGGATGTGACCTTTATTCTTTTATAGGAGAGAAGAGGCAGATCTTGCCCAACAGAAGGAAGAACAAAGAAAACAAGAAGAGAAGAGGAGAAAGGAGGAGGAAAGACTGAGAAAAGAACAAGAGAAACAACAGAAGAAGGAGGAAGAGAAGAGGAAAAAGAAGGAAAAGGAAGAAAAAAAGAAGAAGGAGAAAGAGGAGAGAGATTTGAGGAAAAGATTCAATGTAAGTATGAACTATTTTGTACAGATCTGAAAGGATTATGATGATTTTTTTTTTTGGGGGGGGGAGTTTTTGGTCAATAATTGATTATGATTAAATATCAGATCCAGGAATATAGTAGGACACTAATTGAATTATCAGGACAACTGATATGATATTGTGAAATGATAAATTGAGCTCTTCCTTTAATAGTAAATTGCTATTTGTGGGGCTAGTTTTTACAATTGATCATGCACAATATAATCAATGCAATCAATTGTAAGTACCAGCTTCATGATCAATGTTTAAAGGGGTGGTCCAGGCTGAAATTATGTATAGCTTATAGCTTGTGTATAGTTTTGGTAAATCCACCAAAATGCACCTATCACTATTCCAATTCATTGCTAGCTAATATGAATGGATATGCCCTATAACAGTTATGATGTGGAGGATATGAAATGAAAATGTGTTTTACAGGATAAATTTTGCGATTTTACATGGAAATTTAACTTGATCGGGTCACCCGATCAAATTAAAATATCTGTGTGTTTTTGTCTTTCAATTAAATCCTATTCCAAATCATGGAATGGGCTGAAACTTTCAAGATATGTTCTTTGTCTGTAACTTTTGGATATCTAATCACTAAATTTATAAGATAAGTGCTTGAATGCCCATTTTTTTAATTTAAAACAAGCATCGCCGAGAGAGGGCGCTATATATCCAAGATTTGAATATTTGAAATTTTCTCAGAGAAGTGCAGTTGGAAAAATATCTTAACGGTTTCTACGCTTCAGTAAGACTGTCATATTAGATGATATTCGATTATCAATCACATTATTGACCCTTTACCAAAGCTATACACAGGCTTTAATAAATAGAGTACAATTCACTGAGAAAAATGCAGAAAAATTTTGTCAAAATCGGACAACAAATAACAAAGTTATTGAATTTTAAAGTTTAGTAATATTTTGTAAAAACAGTCGTCATGAATATTCCTTAGGTGGGCTGATGATGTCACATCTCCACTTGTTCTTTTGTATTTTATTATATGAAATTAGGTTTATTCAAATTTTTTCCTCCAAGAACTAGAAAAATTGGATTGACAACTGATTTAGTGCATTAGATATTTATTGCTGCAACTTATTTCATTATAAGGGAGACACATTATTCATATATAATATAAAATAATGAAAAAATATGATTTTATGTTATAACATAAGAAAACGGAAAGTGGAGATGTGACATCATCAGCTCGCCTAATGAATATTCATGACGACTGTTTTCACAAAATATTGCTAAACTTTAAACTTCAATAACTTTATTATTTGTTATCCGATTTTGATGAAATTTTTGGCGTTTTGCTCAGTGAATTCTACTCTGTGTATTAAGATATAAATATTTTCAGCCTGGACCATCCCTTTAATGTCATGGAGCTCTGCTTTATATTTCTGTCAGAATGTTATTTAAAGGGATGCAACAAACAGATCTGCCTCATTTCTTGAAAGACAGTAGAGGACCGGGCCATTTCTCATGGAAAATAACCAAGCTTGTTTGCATATGAGGAAGTGTTTATGAAAATCAAATGACAAATCAAACTTTGCTTTGGGAAAATTCATTTTTTACTTTCTGTCGCAAGGAGCAAATAAGCCTGAAATCAGTTTCACATTCGTAATTAATTGGTATATTTTTTTTTAATACAAGCTTAGAAATGACATTTAAAGGTCAAGTACACCTTAGAAAAATGTTGATTTGAATCAATAGAGAAAAATCAGACAAGCACAATGCTGAAAATTTCATCAAAATCGGATGTAAAATAAGAAAGTTATGACATTTCAAAGTTTCGCTTATTTTTAACAAAATAGTTATATGAACGAGCCAGTTCCATCCAAATGAGAGAGTCGATGATGTCACTAACTCACTATTTCTTTTGTTTTTTATTGTTTGAATTATACAATATTTCAATTTTTACGAATTTGACAATTAGGACCTCCTTGCCTGAAGCACAAAATGTTAAAATAATGGAATTCCACGTGTTTAGGGAGGAATGAAACTTCATTTTACATGACAATGACGAGAAAATCAAAATATTTCATATTTCATATAATAAAATACAAAAGAAATAGTGAGTGGGTGATGTCATCAACTCTCTCATTTGGATGTAACTGGCTCGTTCATATAACTATTTTGTTGAAAATAAGCGAAACTTTAAAATGCCATAACTTTCTTATTTTACATCCGATTTTGATGAAATTTTCAGTGTTGTGCTTGTTGAATTTTTCTCTTTTTATTCAAATCAAGTTTTTGTTGGGGTGGACTTGTCCTTTAAAAGTGATATGAAATGAACACCCACAGGTATGTAGATATCTTCGATAAATTGAAATAAGAAACTTCTAATGCTTGTGATCCTCTTCAAGAGTACTTGATAATCAAAACAACTCGTGTTACAGAGGGAAGTTTACAAAGTGATATGTATCCGATAATCTGAAGCAATCTAGGAAGATTGGAATTTATTTCAGATGAGAGATATGGAAGCATGAAAGAGGAACAGTCCTAAAGAGAAAATATATATCATTGAGAATGTTTAGATGATATTTTATGCATTATATTATATGCCATTTGTGATAACAATCCAGAAATTAGAAATGAAAGAGGAACATTAAGAACAAATATATATTATTGGGAATGTTTAGATGATATTTTATGCATTATTGTACTTGCCAGTTATGATGACAATCTAGAAATTAATTTGAACCAAATTAAATAAAAGGACCACTGACGTATTTGTTAGTTTAAAAATGTGTATCAAATGAACCTGGTAGATACTGTGTAATTGCTGAGAAATTAGCAAATTAAGCTTGGCATTCTGTCCATTTCTTGTGGTGCAGCATATTGCAAATTTTTCAAGTAATGTGACTTTGGCAATCAACACCCTATCTATTCCTATCTCTTTCTCTCTCTTTTGTCTGTCTCTACCTCGCTCTGTCTCTCCTCTTTCTGTTTCTCTCTGTCTTTCTCTGTCTCTCTGTCTCTCCCTGTCTTTCTCTGTATCTCTTCTATCTCTGTCTCTCCCTGTCTTGCCCTGTCTCTCGTCTATCTCTGTTTCTCTCCGTCTATCTCTCTCCATCCTAGATCAAGGGTGACATCAACATCATCGATGAGGGCATCGTCCTGGAGGCCATGGATGCTGAGTATGAGAAGTATGGGCTGCAATGTCAGATCGGAGAGAAGATTGAAATCCTCAGGAAAGAGGGAAATCCCCCTGGGAAGTGGCTGGCTAGGAACCCAGGCGGACATTGTAAGTTATACAGTGCATCCCAGAAAAAAAAACGAAACCGAGACTTAGCGATGATTTATCATAACTTGATCATAAATAAAATAGACAAATGACCTACCAATGTAAAGCTTAGGATCTCCTCTTTCATCTGGTATTACTTAGATTATTCCTCATTCACGCATGAGTAAGCAAAAACAATTCGAAGAAAGGATGACAAAAACTCATTTGGCGGGGGTATCTGAATTTAAAAAAGAAAATCACATGACTAAAAAGTTCAATATCTGCTCTTTTATTTGATACCTTAATCACAGAAAATGATCAAGAAGTAAAAAAGTTATGATCCCTCGAAACAATGCTTGTATTTCCATAATTTCATTAAAGGTAAATGCTAGTTTTGGTAACGATATCAAAATGAGTTCGTACAGAATCCAATGAAATGACCACTAAAGTGTCTGTTTGTATAAATAAAACGCATGTGCCAAAGGATTCTGGAAGAAATTGTGTAATTGCTGAGAAATCAGCAAATAAGCACGGGATTCGGGTAGGGCGTCGGGCCCGACGCCCTAAGCAATAATTATACATTGTCCCATGTGCGCTTATCTGTGTAGGGTATTTTCGGTGTGAACATTTTTCAGCGTAGATTTCAAGATTTCACAAAGTCCAGTTAATGTAACTGTACCAGATCTAGATCCTCGATGATATACTGGCAATTAAGCCTTGTTCTACAGACTTTCTCATGAAATCAGTGTTAACTGCAACTACTGGAATTTCTCTTTAAATAAATGTGTTTTCACCGGTTTCCCACAGAAGCTATCGCACGGTAACAAAAGACTTAATGCATGGCTGATCGTCAACAAAACGGAGTGTCGAGTGAGTTTGAACGCTAGCCTGTAAAACCTCTTAATTTTATGAAATTCAAGCCTTATTTCAAATAAACAGAACTTTGTTATTTCTTGACCATTTTCTGTAATTGAGGTATCAAATTCAAGAGCAGATATTGAATTTTTTGAAAATGTGGTTTACTTTTTAAAACCCAGATACGGCCCGCCAAGTGACTTTTTGGTATCCCCTTTTCAAATTTTTTTTGCTCACTCATGCATGAATGGGAAATAATCTAAGTAGTTTCAGATGAAAGAGGAGATTCTAACCTTTAAAATGATAGGTCATTTGTCTATTGTATTTGTGATTAAGTTATGATAAATCATCAATAAATCTCGGTTTCGTTTTTTGTGGGACGCACTGTATATTTCTAAGAACCTTTGATTTTCTGGTGTAGTGAAACCTCATATAAAGGCCACCTAAGGGAGACCTGGGGCCCTGTCTTACAAAGAGTTGCGATTGATCCAACCAATCTCAATTATGGAAAGCCAGCAACATCAACATTATGCATGTTTTTTTCCAAATTTATTTCTAGATATGATGTACTGTATATTCATACATTCATTGTTTTCTTGAAAATGTGGTGTGTTCGCCTTTGTTTACATAGGACATTGTGCAAATTTCCTGTAGAAAAAATTATTACACTGATAGATTTCCATAGAGTTGCGATTGATTGGATCAATCGTAACTCTTTGTAAGATAGGGCCCAGAAGGTGGTTTATATATGCTGGTGGTCTATGTAGAAAGGTTCCTGTACCACATGTTTCAGTGGGGAAATTTTCCCGGGGGGGGGGGGTCCTCATGAAATAAAGCACACAGGATGTGCCACTGGAATGGGTCGCTTCTTTTGAAGAAATCCCTAAACATGTGGGTATGGTTTTATGCTGGAAAATCCCTAAGCATGGCCCTAATTTTTAGATACTGGCCTTAAACCGTTAGATACTGGCCCCATATTCTCCAAGTTTGGGTGATAACCAAACCAAATCTAAGTACCCCCAGGGAATTTTATTATAGGGAAATCACATTTGGGTTCTTTTATACAGGCGACTAGAGGGCATATACATCTATAGGCTTGACTCTACTGTAAAAAAGATTGAATTTATAGTTGATTTTATCAGAAAAACAATTTGGAGATACAGAATGATAATTTACTCTTCCACAGGTTGGTGACTGTGGATGTGAGGCAATTTGTCTCACTATTATAAGGCAATGAGGCTTAAAGTACATCTCAACTTGAGTAATCCTGTTAATCTAAAACTCCTCTGTCATTGTTTATGATTTTTATGAATTTTTTTATGTAGATGGTTACGTGGATCATCAGTTTGTGAGACTAGAAGGTTTTGATGCCGGAGAGGTCTATGATGATGTCATGGCTGGTGAGTACGAACGGGGTTGGTCCTCACTAGGGAACTGTGCTGGTGTATTAGTCTTGATGTACATACCCTTTAATGAAACAATTCAGCAATGCCATTAATTGATAATCTTTTTGGACTTTTGACACCATTCTTACTTAACTTTATGAAATGCTCAAGTCACAATAATTCAAGATCATTGCATGAGAGCATTTCTGGCAGCTGGTATGAACTTGCAATAGAGACAATACATTTCGAGAAGGTCCCATGTGGGGGTTGGATGTACATACTTTATGGAATTGCCCAATCATGAATTGGATTGAATAACAATTTTACTTTGGTCTTTATATTAAAATAAAGGAATGTTAGGAATCACCAGAAACATCAAAGCTGACTCTAAACTGATCAAAGCTATTAGAATATTCTAGATGTCCGTCTCGGTTGGCTTCGTTGGTTCGACCATGACATTATGTTGTCTCTGTAATTGAAGTAACTGAATTTCATTCACCTGCTATGTAGATACTTGCAGGAAAATTAATTTTCAATTCTACTTTTTATAAGATTCTAAGCAAATGATATAATTGCCAATTTGTCCACTTACCATTTTGTCTAATAACCAGTTGGTCCAATAGCCATTTAGTCCATATACCATTTGGTTTAATTTGATAAAGCGATAACTGTGCAAAATGATTGAAAATGAAATGGATATTAGACAAAGTGGTTATGAGACGAAGTGGTCATAGACCAAATGGTGATTAGACAAAGTGATGATTGGACCAAATGGTTGTTAGACGAAATGTTGATGGACGGAATGGCATTAGACCAAATAATAGTAGACCATCTGGTGAGTGGACATGTTTGCAGTAGACAAATTGGCAATTTACCATAATTACATGATTTATTTCCACATTGAGTCATTTATTATAATCTTAAATTTGTCTTCTCGCCCATCAGAGAATGGGGACTATATGATGGGTATCATGAAGTTTCTTACATATCTGTTTGTTTTTGGTAAAATCATATTCTCAAATTCCAGAAGAAAAAAAATCAGAAACGCCGGAAATTGTTGAACCAATTGAAACATTGGAAAGTGAGTATTTAGCTGAGTTGAAATAATCATTTCCACAGCTTTATCCTGAATTTCATTGTATTTCTGTATCATATGCAAATATCAGTCTTTTCCTGGGAAATCTATGTATCCTCACTTGATTAGCTGGTCAGACTTTTCTCCTTATATGAATAAAGTATTCCCTTTCCCTATGAATGATGTACTCTCTTGCTCTATGGTATTTCCTTCTGTTAAGGCCACCGAACACCTTACGACTTGACTGGTCTGCGACTGGCTTGTGACTGAGTGAGATGAAATGAATCGCAAGGCAGTCACAAGCCTCGACACCGCACACCTTGCGATTCGATCTGCGACTCACGCATGTGCTTTTTGCATTTTGCCATAGCAACTGAGGAAGTGCGCTTACTTCTGCGTGTGCGTGTTGTTTATCATATACGCGTCATGCAACTCTGCTGTCTGATTGGCTGGAAGTTGGAATGAGCTTGCGATCCAGTCATAAGAATTTGACATGTCAAATCCTTACGATTTTCCTTGTGAATTGTCTCTGACCGGTCTGCGACTCTGAAGCTGACAAGAGCTATGACGTCACATCTCCCCTCACTCAGTCACAAGCCAGTCACAGACCAGTCGGGCCGTAAGGTGTGCGGTGGCCTTTATATACCAATATTTAAAATATTATGTGGCACTGTATTGCACACTACAGCATACAAAGTATTATTGACTTTTTTCTTGGGTCTAATGAATTATTTTCTTTCTTTGCTTTCTATTCTTCTCCTCATTCTTCTTTCTTGACTCTTAAATGATTGGCTTGATGTTGTGAATCTCTTTTAAAAAAAAGTCATTTTGTGGTTTACTAAATAATTCTATGTGTTATGGTGTGTTTCTGAACTAAAATGTATCTTTTCAGTCTTCATTGTATATCAGCAGAAATATTGAAAAAGACATTCATGATGACCTCATCAAATATTTGCTACAAAAATGTGCTTTATCTTGTCATTTCTAGAATGCTTGCTGTTGAGTCTTCTTCTGTTCTTCGATGTCTGCAATTTTTCTCTTTTATATTTAACCTTTGTTTACCCTTTTTCTGAGCTCAAATATATTGGGGCTTACACACTGTAAATTGTGAAGGTGGATTTGGTGATGGTTATTATCCTTATGTGTATGGTTGTTATTTTTATTTTGTTATCATGAAGAATAATCAAATTGATGAAATACGTCTTTATTATCAATTTCTCTGTATTGTTATTCACGTACTGAGCTTTTCTCAGAATGTCCCAAAGTGCTTAAAACAAGGACAAGATAGTTTCGCAAAGGAATGAAATTGTAAAATCCCTAAAATCTGAATTGAGAAGTATGAATGTTTTACAGAGCTGCCAAGTAGTACTGTATTTCAGTATTTAGTACTGAAAAGTGAGAAAAATACTGAGAGTTTAATGTAAAATACTGATTTCTAAAGTTACAGCTTTATGTGTTGTCCTATGGTATTTTTTAAAAATACTGATTTCCTCATCAAAATACTGATTTTCAACTTTAGAAATACTGAAATGTTCTTTTTCAGGTTGGCAGCTCTGGTTTTAAGACCTTTTTTTCATTATGGCTTCCCTGATTCCTCTTTAAAGACTTGTCTGATTTACTTTCAGTATTTGTTTTATTGCTGACAGTATTAACCTTCTCTATTCATTTCTTTATGTATTTGGGAAATTGACCCCCCCATCTAAAAAAAATAAGAATGTCCATTGATTTTATGCAATAAGCTGTTCAAGCTTCCTCTGGACGTTTGTACAAGAATTTGTAAAAATGAATTGTCAGAAAACAAATTCAAGTAATCTGTGCTCCTAATGCCTCTAAGAAAGATAATCTCCTTAATGTCTCATACATAGCCCGGGTCATACACATTGTAATGAAGCCGGGGAGGGGGGGCACTTCCATTGAGGAGTGGATACCATGCGTGACCATGCATGGGGTCTTGAAATGCACCCTAAACACGTATTTCCCATGTTCTGAAAATGCACTCCTTAAGTTGGCGTGTGAAACTGCCATTGGTCACGCATGGTATCTACTCGTCAATGTAAGTGCCCCCCACCCCCCCCCCCCCCCCCCCCGGTAGTGGAGGCAGATTTATGATGACAAGAAAAGCCACTAGGTCTTCTTCATAACCATCTTGCTTTGCATATATTCCTAAGCATTCCTCAAGTAGTCTGCAGGCTCTTACCCTTGGTTTCTTCATGATCCAATGTAAGAGACAAGATTATACCATGACTGCTTCTACCAATTTGATTAAGACAGAAGAGTTTAGAGTCCATGTTCACCCTATAATCTGTTCAAGCGTCAAATTTGAGTCTGTGCTTGGAGACTATAATAATAATACCAACATGCTTACATAGCGCATATCACTGCCAAATATGTCCCTATGCGCTTAATTGGATATTATTAATTGGACTATTTGACTATTCCTCAAGTGGGCTAGGGTCCATTTTAAAACACATTTATTTATGGGGTTTTCCATCCTTTTGAAAAAAAAATCATGGCTTCTGTGTTTAGCATTCATGATAAAAGCAATGCAAACATTCATGAACTCATATTGAAACATACTTGTCATGTTACATTGTAAATAGCTTTCACCATAGGCAGAAGGCTTTCACACCTTTCCAATTAAAGAGAGTCTTCAGGTATTTTTGGCTCATTTCAGGCGATGTCAGCTTCCCTTATCAGGCTATTTCAAGCTTAATGTTGTACAATACATATGTGGTTTTTAACTTGTTCTAGCTTCTTTTCAAGCCCTGTAATTAAAAGTGACTGGCATCTCTTTACAGGGTATGTTACACCCAGACATATTTTATCCTGGAGAGAAAGCGTGTGAGAAAAATTGAAAATGAGAAAGAAAGTGAGGAAAAGCGGAGGGGGGGGGGTGGTATTCAAGGATATACATAGCAATGTTCTGAGATACAGAAAGTTCCTGAAAGGGGGATTGCAGCAATGGGAAAACTTTTGAACTTTCGGTTGGCTATCGTTCAAGTCATATCAGTTCACATAATGAAGGCGACTGGGAGTTCCGTCCTCACTGGGCTCAGTGATTCATCTGTTTACCAGCTTATGACAGTAAACGGAGCATGTAATACCATTTGTGGGATTTTATTACACCTTGGGTTATTTTTAGGACTTCCTTTTTCTAGATTCATTTCATAATGACGTGGAGTGCACCTCATCTGTTCTTTCTCATTTTCGTTTTAGCATATTATGTGTTTTGTACGTCTCAGTGCAGATTTTAGCACAAGTTCCAAATTCATGGAGATTGTCTGAAATCCAGAAGATTGAATCTTCTCATTTCTCTCAATACTTTACTCAAGCTGATTTAGTGGATGACGTTTTGTTTTTTGAATGGTCTCAGCCCCCTCCCCTCTTTTGATAAAGTAATGAATGAAAGAGTTCAGTCAGACATGAAATTAATCAATTCAAAGAGACCACTCAGAAAATAACAATAAAAATGATTCATAAGCTTTATAGACTTTTCATATTAATTGAATGCTCAAAGCACTTCAGAATAAATTGAAGACAAAACTCATAATCGGTTCAAAGTACAACAAAGAATGAATAAATGGATGTATGTATGTAAAAAGAGCACTCTTATACAGGTATGTCCTTAGGTAATTCGTAATGGTGGTCACTGACATCTCTGTTTTCAAACTTTGTGGAAGGGAATTCCACAGGGTCGGCCCTGAATGAGCGAAGGCCTATTCCCCCATGACGAGAAGTTTAGAGGTTGATGATCTCAAGGTTCATGAGGGTTGGAAGTTGTGTATCCAAGACTTTAATTGCAAGTAGAAATTCCAGTATCATGTTAAGACCCTCCTTAAATATGATCAGCCCTTTGATGTTGACAAACAATAATTAATATACATTTTTGTTCAAGTTCCCTCCATGTCATTCATGGTGGCATTCAGCATTTTATTTTTACTGGTGAAATGTGTGTTGGCTCATTTGGTTGAGCATCCGTCTCCAACCGAAGGTCAAGAGTTCAAGCCCTGGCCGCGTCAGGCCAAAAAGACTTTAAAAGTTGGGAGTTGCTCTAAGATGCTGCTTGGGGTTCAACAATTTAAGTGATAGAGCAACATCAATCTGCACATTGGTTCCTGGGCCCAAGTATTTCTTTTTCAGAGTTCTATTTTAAATGATAAAAGTATGGATTTTCATCATCATTTTTCCCCATCTATTTAGAAATTGTTTCCTTCCTTCTCCCTATATTCATATATCATTTGAAACTCTATATCAGTTATGAATCATGTATTATAATATGTGGACGGGGTCTGACAAGCACAAACATGATGTGCAAGTTATATTTTGCTGGATCTGTTTTGAATGATTTTTTTTTAATCCATGGTACAAAGGATTTGACAATTGGCAGATTTCAAAAGCTACTAATCAAAAGGTGAGAGTTATATGCTGTGTATTGGAATTAGTTCTTGTTCTGCTTTTTTTTTATTGGGGGGGGGGTTCTTTCATAAATTCTGGAATCATTTCATTATTCCCTGTAACTTTGAATGAAATTGTGAATTAGCCATTTTATCACTTACAAAAGAGGAAGTTTATAACAAAAAAGGCAATTCTATACAGGTCATGATACTTGAACTTTAACAACATATCTGTACTTGCCATTCAATCTCTGTGGTTGTTTACACAGGGGAAACTCATAGCATCAAGGACTTTGGAGCTTTCTAAATTGCTTTGTTATCTCACGCTTATTATTATATCAGGTTTAAAGAGAAAAGTCAGTTTTGGTAAAAAGAGAGAAAAGTAATTATCATAGCTATATTTTTAATTGGAGGAATTTGTCATATAATTTATAATGTCCCTCTTATGAATATTGATAAGTATTTCAGAAAATTGATTGGGTCAGTTTGTGATCAAGTCAGGTGCAGGATTTTAGCAGCTTATAACACTTGCCCGAGAAAATGACTTGTTATTTTTGTCATGAAATGCTCTCCTGTTCACCATGTGCTAATCATCATCTTGTAATGAGCACATCTGTAATAGGTAATTCACCTTTACCGTGTCCTGACCTGTATTCTAAGGTACAGGCATTAGTCTTTAATCAGATTGCTGGACCCCTTGGCAGAACAGTTGTGCTGTAATGGCTCAGCTGAGTACGTTGATCCATCCAACATTATTTTTTTATCAAGGTTCAAGGTTTATTCATATAAACATTTCACAGTTTCAACAAAATCAACAACTCAATACAAAGCAATTATCATAGCTATAACTAATATTATACAATACAAATTATCACAGATAAGCATAAATAAATATCATAAAATATGAAATGTATACCTAATATAACAATAGAAAAAAGTACAATAATGTATTCTTGTAATTGGTTCTAAAATAATGATAATTAAAGAAAGAAAGAAAATGAAAGATGTGGATATGAGGAGCCAAAAGTAAAAGCAGAGCTTGTTGGTTAAAGGATCCATTTCTCATCAATATCTTAATATTTTTCATTTTGGTGATTAAAGTCAGGTATTTTCTCCTTAATTGCCACGATCAGAGACATCGTTGAGACCAGAGTTTATGTTAGATATAGTATCATTAATCACACACATTTCATGCTTAAATTCAGATATTTCAGCAATAACTGAATCGAACCGATCGATAATTTGTTTGTTTATAGCAGAAAACAATCCTTTCATTTCAGTCGTGAAGCTCATAAACTCGGCTGATGTAGTAGGGTGGTTCGAGCTGTGCCTTGGGCGCCTAGTGTCTGGTGGGTTGGAGTCGGGGTCCGCATCAGTCACATTAGTGCTCGGTGCAGCAGCCATTCCCAAATTTTCAAGGTTCTCGTTTTGGGAATTACGTCGGGTATTTCTTCAAAAGTGGTATTCTGCTTTGCGCGGTATACCATGGAACGTCATTTTTTTAAGTTGACACCATTGTCTGATGAGTAGAAAGTATGAATTTATGCTTGATTAGTGGATTTACGACTGGCAGTAAAAAAAAACACCGCAGCTAGTAACAAGACGCCATATCAACTATTATGTTATATTCATATGTATTGTTTTCAAATTGGTTAATAAAATAAAGTAAAATAAAATCAGAAGTAAATAGACACAAGAGGCATCACAGCTTAGTCGGTAGAGCGATGCTTTTGAAATCTAGTGACCTGGGTTCGATTCCTATTATATTCAGGCAGTAATTGCCCTTTGGGAAGGCATTATTTATCTTCACTACCAGGTCCCTCAGAGAGGACCTTAAAAGTCATTGGTCCTTTGGTTGCTTTTTTACAAGTATTTACACATTCTTTGTGTCCAGATAAGAACATGTACCATGTGCAATTAATACATCTGCAATTTAATACTCTGTTGTTGTTTTCTTTAAAGAAAAATTACTATAACAAATGGTCTATAGCTCAGATTGTCTAAGAAGGGCAAACCAATCTCAAATATTGTATGAAAAAGGAACAAAGCTATTGCATTCTAAATTTTCTCTTATTCAATGATAGCTCTATTTACTACTTCAGGCTCAATTATAGAACCTTGCTTACAGTAACAAAGGCATTTCTTATTATGTTACGACCCCCCCCCCCCCCCGATCTCTGTTTTCCCTTACTGTTAGTCACTAATCGATTAGGAAAACACTCGTCACCCATCAAAGTAAACCGGACATCTATTTTTAATCTCAAAATTAATTAATCTCTTCCTTTTACTAATGAAGAAGGAAGGTAGGGAAGTTGGTCCGTAATTGGGGGGGGGGGGGTGGCACTACTTTGACAAGGGGATTATAAGAGCTCAATTATTAAACCTTGTATTTATAAATCAATAGAAGGGTATTTGTATATAGGCTACATCATAATGGGAAGTATTAAATGAGCTTAATTGGCAAACTTGTAATTTTAGTAAGAGTAGAGGAAAGGGGGAGATGTGTGCCCCTCCCCCAGTTTAACCAGTCATCACAGCTGGATAACAGAGAAAAATAAATCTCCTCTTCACCAAACATGAAAAGTGTTATTTGTAATGTGTGTGCCTTTGATAGATTTCATTTGTGTTTAGATTTCATAATGCATCAAATCCACTTTGCAGAGTACTCAAGTTACAATGTAAAATCGAAAAATAAGAATACAGTAAGGAAAAATACCAATAGTAAATTAAGAAATTACGCATTGAAATATTAATGTAGCTTTTCTATAGGATGTTTTTCTTTCCATGAAAATTGGAGACTAATGTTCACTCATCATCAGCCTCTAGAACCTTTAAATTGTTCATAATTATGAAGCTTGCAGAAAATGAAAGCATTGTTGTTTTGGGACTGTGAGGGCAGCATTCATCTTTGAGAGCATGTTACCTTCAATATCACATTGCATTGAAAGGGGGAAACACACTCATAATCTATTGATTACAAATACTGACTGAGAGAAAATTACAAAATCAATAATAGTAATAGAATCTGACATGTTTTCAAAATATTAATACAACATTTATATATCATATCCAAATACAAATATAATTTTGTTTGTCTTATAACTTAAAGAAAGGGGAACGTGGGCATATCCCTATCTATCCCCATGAAAAAAATTGTTTTCCAAAATGTTGCCTATGTTAGGGGGATTTCCACATTTTATACAAATCATGCAAAGGTCCCACATTTTCTGATGCCCCTGCCCAGAAATATGTATATTCCCTTAATAGAAAAATAAACTGTTCTCCCAGCGGGCCCTGCTATTATTATTACCCTGGCTTTAGCTGGGCTGCCCAGCTAAGTGCTCAAGCATTCGAGGAATTTCTTCCTACAGGGTACCCATTCACCTCACCTGGGTTGAGTGCAGCACAATGTTGATAAATTTCTTGCTGAAGAAATTTATGCCATGGCTGGGATTCGAGCCCACAACCCTCTTTTTCAAAGTCAGAAGACTAATCCACTGGGACACAACACCCTACTACAGTGACAAAACGTTTGGTCCTGCTCCGGGCATTATTGGGGTTTCAATAGTGTTTTATGCTAGGGTAGGGTAGAGTGTTCAATCCAGGGTTAAAGTTGGTCATTAAATAGTAGTGTGTGGCATTTATAGTGGAGCAATTGTCATCAGAGCAAATTTTATGGAACCATGCAGACAGGTGCCTTTTGTGCGATGTGCAGGTAGTGAAATTTTCTCCACAATATTGCTAGCTTTATCATTTCACTTGATTCTATTTAGATTAAAGTCCAAGTTTTCTTCTTTTATTCTGAAATTATTGTTGTATTTCTCTTCCTATCTCTTGAATTGAAAATCCTACAGTTGATCCCTTTTCTTATAAAAAAAACCAGCAAAGATTCATGTATGAATCCTAGGGGTGTCGTACTTTTCATTTCATTACATATTTTTAGGGCAAATCACTTACAGCCTCCACATATTTTTTTCCACATGAAATGCACCCTTTCAATGTGTGGATGTACGACACTTTCAGTTTCTGATAAAAAGGTAGTTGCAAATGTACAATAGTAACAAATGAAGACTTTTCAGTTTAAAAAATGAATTATCCAAGGGGCACACTCTTGTATCAAATTTTCAGTGAACAGTGGCATCTTCCTATATGTATAATTGCTAATTTTCAAAATTACAACCCCTATTTAAAATTCGTAACATATTCATATTTGCTGATGTGGTTTACGGTACACCATGTGGAGTGTTATAGAAACAGTGGATAGAAGAAGAGAAGAAATGGATAGGCGAGAAAGTGGAGATTTGAGAGTAGAGTATTCTTTCTTGAAAATAGTCCTGAAAAGGACTGTAAACCAGAAGGAATGTTGAGTGAGAACAGCTTGAGTAGTAGAGCTGATGAGGAGATGCTGGCTTGAGTCGGCGAGTAGAAATGATGAGTAGTAGAGAGACTCGACGTTTCGAACAGGGTGACTGTCCGACTTCAGGAGTAATATTCATATTTGTCCAGCTTTATTTGCTGCAGCCATTTGCAATGATATTTGCATACTTTAAGCATTTAAACTGTACGTCTCTTTCAGCCCATCATGCTGGTACTCTGCTTGAAACACCTTTATATTTGTCTGTCTCTTAACCCCCCCCCCCCCCCGATAGAAGTCAGTCAGTGCCATAGATCCATAGACACATAATTTCAGGTAGCACAGTTCTACCTCAGATTCACCCCAAACTGACGATTTCCTTTTTAATTGTTATGACTTTTTTCTTTCCTCTTGTTTTTCCCTACTGCAGGTGAAGATGAGGAAGAAGAAAACATCTATGATGCTGTTAATTGAGGGACCATCCAACTTCATCAAGTGAACTATCAATTGAACAAACTTTCCATGATCTGTACTTCAAAGAACAAATCGACACCCCAGTGTTTGTCTCAGCCATGATCTTTTGATGAGGAGATATTGAACTTCTTTGGTGTGTTAAGTTGATATATACATTATAAAAGCAGCTATGAAGGAATGTTTTACTTCAAGGTCCAGGAGAAATTCTTTATTTTAAGAGAATAGCGCCCTCACTGCTTTTCAGACATTCCTTTGAGATGATGAGGTAGAGAACATCTTCGGTTCCACTAATTTGCAAAAGCCAACTCTGCTGAATTGATGCAATGTACTTCCTCGCTTTGATTAGATGAGAAAATTGCAGGGAAGATATCTTTACTTAATTACATGTAGCATAGCACCCTCATGTCCTTCTTAGACGTTCCAAGGTGATGGTCTTGAGAAAGAGACCATCTTCATTTCTACCGTTCAATTTTTTAGTAAAGGCAAATCTACTTAGTTGATACAATATACTGCAAGCTTCAGGCGCAAACTGTCAATTAACATAGACTGAAAAGAAATTTTGAAATTTATTAAACAGAGGTACATGTATGATGGATCATTTCACTGAAAAAAAAGAGAAATATATAATTGTTATATGTGTATACAATCTATATAAAGTACGCAGAGACAGTTGTTCCTAAATTGGAAATGATTTGAAAGAATTTTACACTGCATTGTAAAACGTAGTTTGTGTGCAGTGTGCTATGGAATGCCAGCTTGACTAATAAAAAAGGCATCTCTGCTTTTTTATCATGAATTTTGTTTTGCTTTTTGTAAATCCTGGTCAGTAATTTTCATTGAAAGATATCACGGAAATTTGACTATAGTGTGATTTTTACTGTTGTACTATGATTAGAGAATTATACCATACATTATAGAGATTGGACAGACTTTAATAGTGCATACTCCAACTTGTAAACAAATTTTACTATAACCAGCATAGATAGGTTAAAATACAGTGCTGTGAGTAAAGTGAGCTAAGTCGCTTTTTTCTGTAATCTAGATTTTTGTCGGCAATTTTGCAACCGCTGCTTGAAAATGGGGACGGGAAAGGGGAGAAGGAGCATGATGACAGGAAGAGGAAATGAAAAGAAATAAAGAAGGTTGAAAATAAAGGAAAAGCAAGAAAAAAGAAAATGAAAAGAAAGAAAGAGACAAAATTCTTACAAAATTTTCTTTTTCAATTGACCTACATACATTTTTTCTTAGCGTTTTTCTTTTTTCGCAGACGGCGTTTGCAAATTTATGGACAAACTATAGAGAAGAAACATGAAAGTTTTTTCTCTTTGTTCTTTTATTTCTCTTTCATTTTCTGTCTTTTGATTCTATCTCCTCTTTCCTCCTTTATTTTTATTTCTCCCTTTTTTCTTAGATGTGGATTCTTTAACTTTACCTTGGAGCTCTTTTATACACACCCTATTTTACTTAGATTTGATTGACATAGTCCACTTCTTCCCTTCCCTATTTTTTTTTTTGGGGGGGGGTTGTAAATGACCTTCCAGTTTCTGCCAATTTCCAGTAATAAACAACTCATGATTGTCATTTAGATCAAAAGTAGCAAAATTTAGGCACATAAAGAAGTATATCTGACTTTACATAGAAGACTATATATATATATGTATTTATTCAAACATTTGACTCTAAAGTGCACTATTTTTGTAGTACAGCTCGATAAAGTAGTTTTTTCCATAAACTTTATTTGTTTGTACATCTCATGTATACAAAACCACATACGTCAAGTGTGTAATGTTGAATGTACTCACTCCGTATTTAGATATATAGCGTATTGGGTTTGTATGTAGTAGTATTTTATTTCATTGTGAGATCTATCAGAGACAAAAATTTGAATATATGTATGAACAGTACCAAACTTGTAATTATATCTTGTATAGCATATACCTTGGAGTATATATATATATTACAAAATGTCAGTTTATGAGTCATTTTATGTACAATATGAGTTATGTAATATTTCTTTAGAGTGACGTCTTTGTTTTTCAAATATGCTATCGTGTTGAATTTCATATGATCGCATTGGCAATTTAATCAGCTGCAATTCTTAGATTTCAAAGATTGGTTTTGCTTGTATGCAAATCTTATGATTTACTAACTTTTTATGCTTTCAAGTTATTCCATTCCAAAATACTATTATGTATCATTATGCAAAATGTGAACTATATATGATATCATTTTTTTACGAGTGCCTTAATTGTACTGTTAAATGATTATTAATTAAAATGGTTTAGTTTATGGGACATCTATGATATTGTGCCATTGATACCATAATGCTTTAGGCAGTGCCTTTTTTTTACTCATTCTTGATAAGCAGGATTTTTAGATTAATAATGAATAAAAAAAATATAAAAATGGTGCATTTTTATCAAGTGCTCATGTCCACTCTATATAGAATATACTCAAGATGCAAATATTAATTATCTAAAAAAATGTGTAATAAATTGAAAAATAACTCATTTTATACTCTTCAACTATTTGACAATGGAATCTAATATGATTCTGCCTCTACGTAAATTTTGCCCCAACAAGTTGCATCATTTTAATTTGGTTGATAGGGGTAAACCTTTATGTTCGTTATACAAACAAGATATGATTTGCTTTTATTTTGTAACTAATTTGTATTGGCTTCACTCTTGGTCACGATTGTTTTTTAATAGAAGTAGCCATAAGGCATCAATATTTCTTTAAAAATATGTAAATAGCATTTATTTTGTGAAGAATTAGTTGAGTGATATATTTTTGTACTGCTGATCAACTTCTTTTCAAGTTTGTGTAAGTTTCAAATGAGACAATGTGAATGTATATTTCAAACTTAGTATTTTGTATACGAATAAATGATCAATTATACTATGCTATAAAAGAGAGACTTTTGTGATATTTCTAATCATTCTCCCAACATCTTTACTCCTTTGTTCATGTCATATCTGGGGGGTGTTTCACAAAGATTTCGGTATGACTTAAATCGCACTGCCAACGTGTATCTGAAATGCAATGCGCAATCTAATTGATTACTACGCAGTATAGTGCGCGTCCTCTTGGCATGATCTGACCAATGTCGTAATGCGTTTTATACCGTACGCAACTAGGCATTTTAGTGTGATTCTAATGGGACGTTGCAAGAAACTTTCAATCAATTGCAAGTCTATTTTCAGTCTCTAAATCAATCATATGTCGTGCAATTAATTGCAAATTTGCAATTGATTGCAAATCTGCGCCATGAAACACGGAGTAAAATCTGATTTGCTTTAGTTAGAAGTGATCAATCAATTGTAAAATTGCAACAGAATATTTGCGATTGATTGCAAATATATTCTTGCAACACCCCCTAAGTCATTAAATCTTTGTGAAACACTCCCTGATCTCTATTTTCTCTTAACTCACTTGCTCTCCTCTCTTGTTTGTTATTCTTTTTTGACTTTCCTCTCCCCTTCTGTCTCTGCCCCTTTCTCTTTAGTTCTCTTCCTCTCTCCTCCTCTCTCCTTCAGTTAAAATTCTTTGGAGTCTAAATCATACACTTGGCCATTTTTCAAATATGTTCAAAAAGCAAATTTTTACGAATGGCCTTTCCCTTATATCAATTGGATAGATACTCAAGTATATATATTCATTTATAAAGAAACCCCTGTTTATAACCCGCAAGTGACTTGTAGGCTCTGTTAATTTAAAGTTTGAAAAAAACCCATTCATTGCACTCATGCCTTAAAGCTTTCTCACACCTGAACATCTTGATAGCAAAAGATAAGATGACGAGATCCCAGATCTCATCATGTCAACATCTTCTGGAAGAGATGATGAGATGACAAGATCCCGGATTTCATCATGTTGACATCTTTTAGAAGAGATGTTGAGATGTCAAGATCCCGGATCTCATCATGTCAACATCTTTTAGAAGAGATGTTGAGATGACAAGATCCCGAATCTCATCATGTCAACATCTTTTAGAAGAGATGATGAGATGACAAGATCCCGGATCTCGTCATGTCGTCATCTTTTAGAAGAGATGATGAGATGACAAGATCCAGGATCTCATCATGTCAACATCGTGTAGAAGAGATGATGAGATGACAAGATCCCGGATCTCGTCATGTCGTCATTTTTTAGAAGAGATGGTCAGATGACAAGATCTTCGATCCATGATCATGTCATCTAATCATCTCTTCTTAAAGATGTAGACATGACGAGATCCTAGATCTTGTCATCTCATCATCTCTTCTACAAGATGTCAACATGATGAGATCCGGGATCTTGTCATCTCATCATCTCTTCTACAAGATGTCAACATGATGAGATCCAGGATCTTGTCATCTCATCGTCTCTTCTAAAAGATGTTGACACGATGAGATCCGGGATCTTGTCATCTCATCATCTCTTCTAAAAGATGTTGACATGATGAGATCCGGGATCTTGTCATCTCATCATCTCTTCTACAATATGTCAACATGATGAGATCCGGGATTTTTTCATTTCATCATCTCTTCTACAAGATGTCAACATGATGAGATTCGGGATCTTGTCATCTCATCATCTCTTCTACAAGATGTCAACATGATGAGATCCGGGATCTTGTCATCTCATCATCTCTTCTACAAGATGTCAACATGATGAGATCCGGGATCTTGTCATCTCATCATCTCTTCTACAAGATGTCAACATGATGAGATCCGGGATCTTGTCATCTCATCATCTCTTCTACAAGATGTCAACATGATGAGATCCGGGATCTTGTCATCTCATCGTCTCTTCTAAAAGATGTCGACATGATGAGATCTGGGATCTCGTCATCTTATCTTTTGCTATCAAGATGTCGACTTCCAGAGATAATTATCTCAACATCTCGGTGGCACTTTTAAGCTTCCATAGTTTGTCACAGTATCTTCGTTTCATAAAAAAAAGCAACAACAATGCGTCCACGAACGACTGGTATTTCACGGTTGGCCCAGTACATTGTGCAACATGCTATGATATACATTCAAAGCAGGAATGTAAGGTTCGCTATTCTAGTCTATTCAATTTCTTCATCATGCTATGTAAGGCAAGCTTGCGTAATATCTTGCTTTGAAATCTGCCTTATGACCACAATGAAAGGAATGAAAGGTCATTTGACAAAAATTGTCCATGAAGTAACTTCGAATGGGTTTATTGGGATTTAATTATCAATGCCTGAAGGAAATTATGATTTTCCGTATATGGGCATTTTCACGGTAACTGACCTTACACAGCACAATTTCACGCACCTTTCATTGTGTGTATCTCTGACACAACAAATGATGGGAATTTGCTTTTGCTAGAGTTCATAAAGTGAACCTTGCTCTATACTCTGATACTAAGTTTTTCAATGTAACCACATTTGCCCGGGGGGGGGGCACTTCCATTCACGAGTGGATACCATGCGCGACCATGGGGTCTCGAAAAGAGCCCTAAACACGTAATTTCCATATTCTGAAAATGCACCCCTTAAGAAGTATTGTTTTGAAACCCTACCCTTAACAAGTATTTGAAACAAAATGATACTCTTGGCAAATATTCCCTGAAATGAACCCCTAAACAAGTACAGGAATGTTTTATTGTTACGGGTTCTTCGGTCGTCGGCTGTACCTTATTTGGTTTAGTACGACCCCACCTTCTACACCTCGCGCAAATAGGACTCTAAACACGAAGTGTTGGGGCAAAAAGGACATCCTTTATAAAACATTTTAATTTTGTTTTATCATCCCCGCAAATTCGACCCTAAACACGTAATTTTCCTAGCGAAATAGATACCCTTTTTTCATTATTTTTGTGTTTTTGACATCCTCCCCTATCGTGAAAAGGACATCCTTTTTACGTGTTTTTTTGGTCGCGCATGGTATCCACTCGTCAATGTAAGTGGCCCCCCCGGGCACATAGTTACGCATCAGCAGGCGAAAGTGTGTCGGTAACTGACATTACGCAAAAAGGACATGCAATTTCAGGGTATTCAGTAAAATTGAAATATTTCATGTCCCTGAGTAGCTAATAATTTGAATTTCATATCCCTTCATTACCTGACTAGGTTATAGATGTGTCAAAATATCAAATAATTTGTTTTTGTCTTTTGGGGGCTATGATAACTTTTCCACCACAATGCTGGTAACTGACATTACACTAAATTTGCCATAGAGATAGCACATGGAAGTCAAATGTGTGGAATCATTTCTGTGCAGGGCTTCACATGAAAGTGAGCTTGATGTGGAAGAATACCTGAGTTTCTGGGAACATTTCAATGAAAAAACTTTTTCTTTTTCTTAATTCCTTTTTTTTAAACATTTTATTATTACTTGTCAGTAACTGATATTACACATTAACATTTATCAGTGCCATATGATTTCCAGAGGCATAATTTTCTTGGAACTTATATGTAAGGCTTTTTAAAATCATAAAATTTTCATAATATTTCACATTTTAAATCATTGAAAGATGAGAAGTGTATGTTTTGCTTACTCGGGGGGGGGGGTCATAGTTATAGCAGTTATATGTATGCCTATATTCCTATAGTAATTTAATATAATTGCATTGACTGCAGGCCTACACTTGGATTTTTCTGACTATACTTACATATATTAGTTTTATGTTGACTTTTTAAACCTTTTCCTTCTCCAACCTCCTCCTCCCCTCAAAAGAGGCAAAATGAATAAGGGCCTCCTCCCCTAGGCTATACCCCTCCCCGAATCTCATATAGCCGTGCAGTTTTATTGATTTATATTCTGGTCAGTGCAAGTAATTCTTGTTCATATCTGTTGGATTCAAATTTTCTTAATAATTTGTTTAATCATTCTCTTTGCTAATTTCTTCTTAAGCTGTCAACAAAAAATAAATTCCAGCTTCTAAACTGAAACTGAACTATTTGTGAATTAGAAAAAAACCCCACAGTTTTAGTAGATCCATGCAACATTGATCAGAACTGTCCAATTTCACCATTCATCTATACTTGTAAACCAAAGAAAAATTGTATTACACATTTACACTACTAACAGGTATAAAAAAAACAGGAATTTACTTTTAGCTCGGAAATCATCTCAAAAGAATCCTAGAAACTAAAAAAGGGGCCCTGGAAACCCTCATTCATCACATAAGCTTACCAAATATTTCAGATTTAGAAAATAGGTTGGAAAAAGTACCTCCTCCTCAGAATATATATATATATTTGTCTGATACAAAATGTTGTACTTGATAAGTACATGTACATATGCAATTTCACTTATTTTTTTTGCACGATGGGAATGCAAGTTCCTTCATAATTTTACATAGTATTCCTTGTGAACTATACCTTTTAAAAATCAATAGCAAGCTCCTTCTAGTGTGATTTAACTAAGTGAAAGACTTGAATAACAAGTATACAATATTTCTTCACCATGAAATTGACCATATTTGCATTTCACTATTGGTAACAAACGTTTTATCATGGTAACTGACATTACATCTCGGTAACTGATATTACATTTTCCACTTGGTAACTGACATTACTCATATTCAATGGTACCCTATGGCCTGATTGTTAATTGATTATTTCTAATTTTGGTGTAGAAGGGAGGGATGTAAACTAAGGAGGAAATCTACCATGTTTCACATAATATATCCTCTTTTCTGGGAAATGAGAAAAAAGTTCATGTTTTTGATAACTGACTTCATCAATACTTCATCAATATTTTTTATCAGATAAATGAACTACTGGCGTTTCTTTCTATGGGATTTTATGAAGTGCTATTGCAGCAAGCTAAATCACAGGGCAAAGCATCATGATCAAACCTGTTCTTTAAAATCTTTAAAAAAATATATGTATCAATATACAATTTTCAACTCTAATTTGTATCCATATTTTGGTGGCCATTGAAATAGAAAATGGCTGTCAGAGTCAGAAAAAAAATTGTCCCAGAAACTTCAGTTCTTCTATTATTAAAAAAACATAAAGAATTTGACATGAACATTAATTTGATTTTTTGCCTCTGTGTCCATCTGTGGTCAAAATGCCCTTATCGTATATAACAATCAAAATAAATGAAGGAAAATAGTCATTTTAAAATCCTGGTTTAACAAAAGTCAATAAATGTCTGATAGTATGATATTAATTTTAATTTAGTTATTGGATTAGGATGAACTTTATGATTCGTTTACTGTTTTAAAAAAAGGTTTATTGGGTTTGTTTTTGAGGGTTTTGGTTATTTTCAAACTAATTGATTTCTATTGTTTAGATTTTAATGTATATTTTTGTGTTTGTTAGTCTTTTTAATTCTTTTGGGTTCCATATTCAATTATATCAAATTGTATTTTGTAACTTGGCAGTTGTGGAAAGCAGTTTTGAAACTGACAACCCCCCCCCTGTATAAATAAAACTACAAATAAATAATCCCCTAGCTTGAATTTTGTAATTCACTTTTTTCAAACATTTTCATTTTCTCCCCCCAAAAATGCCATTGGAGATACCGTACGTACACGCGAGCGAAAGTGATCACGAAGATTGCATGGTGCTGGAGCTGGAGCTGGAAATTTGAGACACTAATCGAAAATGATTAACACCGGGTAAGTGACTTTTAGAATATAGATTTGTGGAAATTGTTAAATAAGATATGTCTGAAATATACGATGCATGTTAGTGGTACGTTGGAGATCGACTAGATGGTGGGAAAGAACGTTATTTCAGTCTGAACAGTAAGGTCAATCGAGCCAAATCGAGGCCAGCCGCTATCATCAGCGGTGAGTGACGAATGCCATCGCATCGGAGGTTGGTTCCTCGGCACGGCTGTGCGGTTAGACCGAGGGCTAGGACCTAGTCCAAGAAACCAAAAGCTTCGGTCTCTGTTATGTTGGTCGTTCAGCTGAACTCCATAGGCTTCACTCACGAAAAACAGAGACCGAAGTTCTAGGGCGATCTGGGCGTCTGTACAGGGGACTCAATGGCCATATGTTTATGTATAAGTTTGGATAAAACTGAAGTGAAGTTGCGCGACAGCCGAGGTACATCATTCATGTACTAGGGCCAGGCCTACCGGTACATCACTGTTTTTGTTCCTTTTTTTAACTTGATATTTTCCCTGTTTTTTGGCGATTAATGCCAAGAGGGAATATTAATTTGCATTTCGTTAATTTTCAAAAGTTTGATTCATTAAAGACAAAAATTGAAGAGCCCCGGCGGGGGATTTTGCATTTTATAAGTTAAAAGGCCTAATCATGGTGGCTGCATGGTGGCCGTCGGCCGTCTGTGTACGGTACATGGTGTACGAGGAGAAATTTTAAAAAATGTAAAAAATAAAAAAACTTGAAACAGATGGCTGCCAGCTGTCTAGGTTAGACCCACTCACACAACATGCGAGGTTAGTAATACTAACCTCGCACAACGCATGTGGTTTCATAGTGGACTTTGACGTTTTCATTCATCACACGAATGTGAGGGAATGAAAAACGCCAAACGTTTCAGTATTTCTCCACTAATGATTTCTTTTTTAATGGTTTAAAACTGTTTTAAAAATGAATTGGAAATTATTTATAAAACTGTTTTTATCGCTTACCTCCAAGTCTCAACCAGGATACTCCGTTCGATCCGTCCTTAATACTGCGGTGGAAAGTACGCAAACAACAATCGAAAAGCAATTTTTCGTATCGAACATTCTCAATTCAAGTCGTCAGCGCGTAATAGGAAATTGTACCAAAAATCAACAGGTTGCATCTCATGTATATACTTATTGGTAAAGTACGCCATCTTTTGACAAGATGATGATGAAAGTGGATTGAACGAGCAAGAAAATAATGCTGATCGCCTAGAATGCAGCTAGCTTGCAACACCGTAAACAAAGGTACCATAGGTACAAAGGTACGGTAGGCACTTAAGAACCAAGTTTGAAAGGACACTCGTAAAATTATGTCACTCTCGCGATGAATATTCATTAGATCGTGGTCGTGCGTGTTCAATACAAACTCTCTGCATGCATGCACTCGGTGTGTATTGAACACGCACGATCTAATGAATATTCATCGGCGAGAGTGACATAATTTTACGAGTATCCTTTCAAACTTGGTTCTTAAGTGCCTACCGGCTTGGTGAATAATATCGCGCGCCCTCTTTAGGCAAAAGTTGATATCAACGCTGATCAAGAGGCATCTACGTGAAGATCACGAAAAATGCTCTTATTTTATTAAAAAAAACAGCAAAGAGAATTCAACAAACGATCCATATGGTTCGGTAATACCCCCATCTCACTAGATGGCGATTCCGCTGCGATCGTCAACAATCGACAAAGCGTGGTATATCGTAGCTTGAACGTGGCTTGATCTGTTCAATCTTCTCCGTCGTACCTTGATCTTTTCTGAAGCGGCAAGGATCGCCACCATCTTCCTGGTCGCCACAAAATTTTGAACATGTTCAAAACTTACGTAGTGAGATCGCGGAGGTGCTAAAGCGCATCATAATCGAGTCAAGAGCGTATTACAAACGACATATTCGTAGCTGTAACGAAGCTCCAACGCACAAAGCGTAGTAGAAGCGCATTAAAAGCGGCACCGATCGCCCGTGTTTTTCAGGCCCGTTCCCAAGACAATTCTGCTACGCTGCTTCCGTTTACGAGGCGACTGCCTTGCGCTCGACACGCTTCACACCGTTTCCACCACGACGCTTTCCCTTTGGGTGGCATGTGGCACACGTTCTCAGCCCGCTGCAGGCATTCGCGTTGCGCTTTTGCTGCGCCGCTGATGACTGGCCAGCGATTGAGCAGCGACCGTCTGCGCTGCTATGAAACAACGTGCCGATGGTAGCGGATTATCACATTTTCAACAGATTACGAGGCGACACCACGACGTTTTCAAATATACTTCCCAGAAAAAGGACCAAAATGGGAAGCTGCCCAATTTGTTATGCCGGCGGTCCAAGAGGAAGCGAACAAGAGGTTATGGTGGTGGTAGAGGAGGAGGAAGAGGAGGTATAGTAGGAGGATGAAAATCTAACTGCTGAGCCAGCTTGAAAGAGAGAAAAAAAGACGCTCGCATGTCTTGATGACGAAATGGGTTACCTCCGCAAAAATATATAAATTGAATATGTTTTAAAAATAGAATGAATTTTAACTACAGTGACAGTAAACAATATTAAAATTTTAATGATTCGATCACTGATGTATTGATTGGGAAAGCACACTTTATGGGGATTCTGGCATTGTGCCCCCCCCCACTTATGAGTGCCCTCACATCAGTAGACTACTTCTTGAAAGCAAATTTGAAAGGAATTTACCTAACAAATTTGAGTGACAAACTTTTGTGGAAAAAAATAAACAAAATATAAAACATTTTTATGCTCTTTTATGAATTTCTGGATGCATCCCTCATATTAACTATTAGGCTCATCGACATCTTTTGAGTGAAATTTTAATATATATTGTATATTATGACTTAAGTGACAGCCAGGATCGGACCCAGTATCTTTTTGGCCTCCTCCTTCTACTGTCCTCGTATCAGGTCCTCGTATTCAACTTCTAATTGAAGTTGTTGTATAATGTTAAGATGTATAAGTCCAACCAAATTTTGGACATCCATCTTGGTCGGAGGTTGGCAATCGACTGAAAAATGTATCATGTGCCGCGATCAATATGCCGATTGCTTGAAATCGTTTCAAGAGCCCATCATGAACGTAACACAATCGTTCCATTCGTAGCACCACCGTACCGAGGTCCTAATTAGCGTATGGGCCTCGTGGTACGGTCGCTTTGATCGCAGAAGCAGCGCATCACATCTGCCTCAAATCGTGGCAAGAGAGTGGCAGCGTCGTACTACCAGCGTATTACCATCGCCTTCAGCGCAGGTCCGTCGCAGTGAAGTTGTAGTGCAATCGCCTCGCAGGCTAAAAATAGAATTCGAGGACGATTCTGCTACGCTTTGCGGGATTTAGACAGATCGCCATGATCGCCATCCTAGTGAGATGGGGGCCTAAGTGTTATAGAAAAAGTAGAAATCATAGCTATGATGTAAAGTCATAGTTATTTTAGTAAAAATGGTGTGAAAGATTCGCGTGCACCAGGTGCATATGAATCCTTCACACACGAGACGATTTGAAACCATGAGTGGGTTAGACCAAAAGCTTCAGTTCAGTCCACTTGTTCACTGCTACCACCCTGCCTGTGGGGAATCTACAGGTAGGACTATGATATGCCAATGTTGTACAGAGCACACACTTTAAAAAATCATTAAAATATCACTTTTGTGACCAAAATTACTAATTTCCATACAGTTGCAATTTATTTTTCATTAGTAACTTGGGAATAATTTTTGTATTCACCAGAGCGCTCAAAAACTTGAATTTTGGGCATATTTTTTGTACGCCCTCTATTGGTGGAAAGTAATATGGCAAGAAAATTTTCATTTTTTGATCTCTATTTTTAATTAAGAAAAAATAATTTAAAGAATCAAATTTAAATAAGAGTCAAGTTGTATGAATAATAGGTGTAATGGAAACTGTCAGTGTAAAAAATCAAGCATTTGCCCCAAAGAAAAAGAGAAAATAAGCCAAACATTGCCACCCTTATTTTGCCACACATGAAGATATAAGTGAGAACAAGGTTATATCATAACCTTGTTCATTGAATGAGTGGTTCAGTCTCTGTATTTTGGTTGTTCCGTTGAACTGTGTTTGCTCCACTCAATACCGGTACATACATGTAGACTGAAGAGTTGTACGTACAGCCAATGTATTAGCAGTAAAGTTAGATCTAACTTCGGCGGGAACCTGATTTTCGGATCGTTTTTTTTTTGTACATAAAATGTCACATTATTAAAAAAGTAGGATGAATGGTTCGGGTGTCTGGACACTTCATCTTTTTGAAGCCTTTTTTTTGTTTTTGGATTACACTAAAAATATGAATTCAATATTTGTAATCATCTATTTTGTTCTTTATAATATTTCCTAACATTTTGTACTAAAAATTTATGAAAATTTGCTTGTAATTTTTTCCAAATGACTTTCTAAAATTGATCGTCCGGACACACAACCTGTCCGGACACACAACAACTGGATATACATGTACATTTTTTTTTTGTCTTGAGATTTTGTTGAGAAAAACATTATCTTTCTTATTTCAAGAAATTATCACATTTTCTTTGTGAATTTGAAGAGAAATGACCTTCAGACTGTCAGAAAAGTAACATTTTTGAAAAAAATCAAATTATTGGCTGCAATAAATCGAATCAACAATCAGATCGAAATCTGATCGGCAGTTAAGCTTCTAAAATCGAAATCGAATCGGCAGTGTTTAAAAACAAAGGAATAAATCAAAATTTTGTTTGCGGTCGCGTGCATCTTCCTGACAAAGTCACAAAGACGAATGCATTGGAATGGAAGTCGCCAACATGCGCGATCATTTGAAACATGATTTAAAAGTGTTTTGAGGTGTTATAGCTTTACAATAAAATTAGTGATTTTTATTAGAAAGATAAACGAATGACGCATACTTCCGAGCAAACGTTAATAAAATGAAAATAATTCTCATAGATCACATGTCAATAAACGATCAGCGGGACATCTTTTATAAGTATTTTTATGTGAGGTGCTAGCTATTTAGAAATATCGGAATGATCTCTTGATCTCGTAAGATGGAAGAGAGTTGCGCAGTGATGTCCGTCAATAATACGACTTTTTAAGTTCACGGCAGGGTCCGCTATCACCTCGAGGTTGAAGAGATGTCTTTCATCATAAACGATGTAAGATAGTAATGCAACGAGCTCCGTCAATAATTAAGTTCACCGCGGCGTCCGCTATCACCACAAGGTTGAAGAGAAGATGTATATCATCATAAACGGTGTAAGAGAGTAACGCAACGAACTCCGTCAATAATACAACTTTTTAACTTCATGGCGGGGTCCGCTATCACCACGAGGTTGAAAAGAAGATGTATATCATCATAAACGATGTAAGATAGTTACGCAACGACCTCCGTCAATAATACGACTTGATAAAGTTTACGGCGGGGTCCGCTATCACCACGAGGTTGAAGAGAAGATGTCTTTCATCATAAACGATGTAAGAGAGTAGCGCAGTGATCTCCGTCAATAATACAACAGTTAAAAAACCAGATCACAATGAAAAATTGCAATAAAGTGAAAAAAATTGTGCACAACAGAAATGTCATTTTCCAATAGAAAACCAATGAACCAATCAGCGGTTTCCGAATCACTGCCATGATCTCTGCGGAGCATGGCAGTTTGTGCTACACAGTCAGTGGGCAGCATTTTGATGTAGGGTAGTGGGGGGGGGGTAGAGGTACACACAAAGTCTATGGGAAGGACACATTTTAGATTTTGAACATGAATAACTGGTATACAGGGGACTAAAGACTTAATTTTGGTCTCGTTTTAAAGCTTGTACTGGGTAGTATGTTAATACAACACTCTTTTACAATGTATTCAAATGAAGTAATTTTAATGAGCATTAATTAGTTTTTGTCTCACCTGCGTAGCAGTAGTTTTCAAAGTCAGCACTGCTGCAATATTGAATCACGTGATGCAGGTAAGACTGAGAATCCACATCAAATCAATTGCTACCCATCACCCGACCCCTTTGATTTTCATTTAATGCACACAGTCTATTTACATGCCTGGCGGAAAATCCTGCCATTTTTTTGCCCATCCATTGCTAAGATACATTTCCCATCAAATTCACTGACAGACTGAAGTTAACATTGCTTTCTTGAACCGGGTATTCTTTGTACAAAACCTGTGAGAATGACAGAATTCGTTAGTCAACGACTGAACTTGGCCTATTTTTTCTACATCCAGGAAATTAGCAGGGCGCACGCTGTTCATCACTGGTGCAAGCAGAGGCATTGGGAAGGCCATTGCATTGAAAGCTGCTAGAGATGGAGCCAATGTCGTCATCGCTGCCAAGACTGCTGAACCTCATCCAAAGCTTCCAGGAACCATCTACACAGCAGCAGAAGAAGGTACGTGTAGTTTGGTTTGCAGAAAAATTGGAAAGAGTTCCTTCTGCGACAGCCACCCTTACGTTAACCCTAATGTCAAGCCTACATGTATAACCCTGATATGTGCGCCTATATTTTTTCAGTTTGGATGGCTGTCGCAAAAGAAACTCTTCCCAAAAACTTTGTTGATACACTATACTGTATACAATACAGTGTGTCCTCCAAAATATATATTGGTAATTAATGATAAACTGGTACTAACTACAGTACTCTATAACCTTTGCATAGAGATTTCTAATACTATGCTCCAACAAAAATAAATATTTCCTTAGATTTCATTTCTATTGATGTGGAAGCCTGTAGATGTGCTGGCAGTGTGTCTGAAACAAAAGAAGAGAAACCGCGTATGAATAGTTCATGATTATGTGTACCGGTAATTAAGTTCTTACAGACTTGTATTATCGTAAAAAAGCCTTATAATCGGACACACTGAAGCTTTTCGACATGCACTCATCGGAGTAAAATTACTTGAAAGACTAGAGTGCTCGAGCGAAACAACGTTAGTACTGCGACGGATGGGGTTATTCGGCCATTGCTAACCACTTGCTTAGCAACCAAGCATGCTTGGAACAATATTGTTCATTTTGGTTTAAGGTGCTCAGCCGAGCAAAGAGTTTCATACACTTCGCATGCACGAGGCAGCATATATTCAGCTAACTGAGCCCATTTCTGTGCCGCCAGAAGGAGGTCATGAGAACCCTTGTGTTCTTTTAGTTGCTTACTTCAAATTTCTGCTGGTACAAAGCCTAAATATTTTACCCTCACAGCCACTTACAGATCGCCATTTAGCATTCATTGTCTCTTTCAATTTCCAGAGCTCTAGTCATTTATGAAATTTTACTTCAATGAGTGCATGTCGAAAAGTTTCAGTATATTTCCATTTTTGTCTCACCTACATAGCAGAGTGAGACTACAGGCGCCGCTTTTCCGACGTCGGCGGTGGCATCGTCAACATCAAATCTTAACTGAAGGTTAAGTTTTTGAAATGACAGCATAACTTAGAAAGTATATGGACCTAGTTCATGAAACTTGGACATAAAGTTAATCAAGTATTACTGTACATCCTGCCTGAGTTTCATGTCACATGACCAAGGTCAAAGGTCATTTAGGGTCAATGAACTTAGACCATGTTGGGGGAATCAACATCAAAACTTAACCTAATGTTAAGTTTTTGAAATGTCATCATAACTTAGAAAATATATGGACCTAGTTCATGAAACTTGGACGTAAGGTTAATCAAGTATCACTAAACATCCTTCATGAGTTTCATGTCACATGACCAAGGCCAAAGGTCATTTAGGGTCAATGAACTTTGGCCGAATGAGGGGGTATCTGTTGAATTACCATCATTACTTTGAAAGTTTATGGATCTGATTTATGAAACTTGGACATAATAGTAATCAAGTATCACTAAACATCCTGTGCAAGTTGCAAATCACATGATTAAGGTCAAACGTCATATATTGTCAATGAATTTTGGCCATGTTGGGGGTAATTACCATCATTCATGTATTTCTAACTAAGTGTATTGGTCTAGTTCATAAAACGTGGAAATGAGAGTAACCAAGTGTCACTGAACATCTTGTGCGAGTTACAGTAGTTGTCAGAGTCAGCACTGCTGCTATATTGAATCGCATGATGCAGGTGAGACCGCCAGAAGCATTCCACTTGTTAAAGCTACATGTATTTTAAGATTTTGCAGTTCCAAACACTTATTCATTGGCTTGTCTTGATATATGTTTGAGACAGATTTTTACCGCCACCATCCGAAAGAAAAAAAAATGAATTGGTTATACTTGTCCTACTATTAACCAAATGTAATGGGGCCTACCCATTTTGTATTTTTATTTCATCCACAACTGAAACATTGTTATTGAAAGCTGTAGCCTTCAAAATGCAACAAAATGCAGCTGTTGAAACCTAATAGCAGTAATATAGGTCTCTTCAAATACCGTAAGTAACGGTGTATTAACCGCACCCCCAACTTTGGACTAAAAAAAAGAAAAAAAAAAAACTTCCCACATTTACATGCATATTTGAGGTACGAAGAAACAAAATCTAAGTTTTTAAGATTTCAAAGTATCCAAAGAGATTACCGGTATGCGGAAATCTGCTGTTCTTGATCAATTCATCTACAAATGTTAGAAAGAAAAAACGGTCCCGACAATATTGGCAACTTACACACTCACCTCACAGTCACAGTGTACACACACACAGCACTGCCATTACATTGCAAACTACGATACAGTACCAGTCATGCCAGTACATCTTATCAAATTATGATCTGTGTCTTTCCCAGCGTAGGAGGAAGAAACATTCACATTTCTTGCATCACAACCTCACAATCACTTTCAGAAATTTGATGTCTTAGCATGAATTTTGGATACGGGATTACAGGAAGGTTCAAGAAACAAAGAAATTGACATTTTTTCCAGTTGTTTTTTACGGCTTCGTGCCGTCTCTCTTGTGCGTGGTTTACATGGTATCTTATGAAAAGCAAACAGGAAGGAAAAAAAACAAGCTGGCGCGAAACGGGACTTTGAATAGCGCCAGCTTAAGTCGCACTATAACCACATTACAACGCAATCTCTAAGCTCACTCAACTCTCGCTCAGCAGTGACAAAATATTACCGAGTATGCTTGGCGTCTCTTTTAAATTAGCCAGGGAACTTCACTACTTTGAATCGAGAATAAAGTCAAAATTAGTGTCATGAAGGTGGGTGCGTTTGTTATGGACAACATTTAATTAAGATCGTAATAATCGCTTCCCATTACCCGCGGCTCATACCCTTACCATTGCCTGGGCGGCTACGCCCGGCCACTCGATGTGTTGTGAACTGGCAGACATCGTACATGTACGGGAGGGGTTACGGCGGGCTGGCTCAGACCCGTCACCGTGTATAAACCGCACCCCCGACTTTTGCTTCTATCCCGCCGAGAAAAAGGTGCGGTTAATACACCGTTACTTACGGTATTTATAATTTTATTTATTTATTTTTTTTTTCCGTGTAGGTATGTAACAGTATATATGCTGACCAACTGCCTGATCCTATTTTGAAAAACGTGCATTCATCATACAATCAAACATTTTTTGCCTTATTTCCCCTCTATCTATGTTGCCTTTAGTGGAGAAAGCTGGTGGGAAATGCCTGCCATGCATAGTTGACATCAGGGAAGAGTCGCAGGTAGCTTCAGCTGTCGAGGAAGCCGTCAAGAAATTTGGAGGCATTGATATTCTAGTCAACAATGCAAGTGCTATTAGTTTAACAGGTGAGTGTGTTCTGAAAGGCCCAGCCCTGCTACAGAATACTAATAAAAATAACAATAATTAACATTTATATAGCGCTTAATACAACAGTTTCTAAGGGCACTGGAAAGAGAAAAAAGAAGTAGCAAAATACAGTGAGAGAGAACAAGAAATGGAATTAAGAGGACTGCTTACTGAGGTAAGATTTGAGGAGTGTTTTGAAAGATTCGACAGTGGATGCATTACGGATGGAGATTTTTTAATTCCTTATATTTAGTCAGATAATGTATGCAATTTGGAGTATTTCATAATTTCATGTTCCAATGCCTGATAAATTCAGTACGATTAATAATTCCCTCTCAAACCTTTGATGCATAAAAGTTATTTGTACCAAGTTATACCTTTCTATCGATGACATCAGGGGCCTGTTTTATAAGAATTGTTGCTATATCGAATCGCATAATGCAGGTGAGACTGCGAGAGGCATTCCACTTGTTTTTTATGTGAAAAGATTTCTAGTAATTTGTCTTTGAGTAAATGATACATAAATATACCATTGTTTTAACCCTAAAAAGACTGGGGGGCTGATTCAGCCCCCCCTCGACATTTTTTGCGATAAATCCGCCGCACAAAATTTTTTTAACACGTCGCTCACGGACTTTTTACTTTCAAGTCTCGCGCAACATTTGAGACCAAAATTGTGACCCCCGGGTATGCAGTTCCGAAATTACGCAACATTTCGTAAGTGCATGCAGACCCAAAATTACTCAAAAACATGAATTTGTGTACAAATCCAATGCAAATAGTGTTTTTAGCCAAAATTCATTTATGTATCCTTTTTTTCCTTTAACTGCTTAAAATCAATTAATTATATCTTTTTTATGGTCAAAATAAAGTCCCGGACAATTTCCATTGAAAAAACAATAAAAAACAAGTCGAAAAACAAAGAAATACATGAGAAATTTAGAAAACAATAGAATACATAAGAAAATAAATGTCATGTTAAAATTTTTTAAAAATAAATTTGATCAGATGCCTATCTAGAGTATGTGAAACAACAATTAGCATTTCAGGGGCATTATTTTATTAATTAGAGCAAACTTATGATTTTACACATAAATTAGCATATGTATGAGATTTTTTGCAGAATTTGATGTTATAGTTTTGTAGATAATGCCATGGGTAATGCGTGTGCCAATTTTCGTCGCGATCGCGTTATCGACGGCCGAGATCATAAGGGGGGGGGGCTGATTCAGCCCCCCCTTATGATCTTCTTAGGCGTCGAAATAGCCCAGTCTATTTAGGGTTAAAAAACAAATCAACTACCTCCAGTATTTTGTTTATGAAAAAAGTGATTGGTGTGACACAAGTACCCAGCATGGTTAATGTTTTTATTACACGCTGTTGTATTTGGAAAAAAATGTCTAGCAAAGTTTAAGAACAATTCCCTCTGGCAAGAATGCCATAATTAAGGTAAGAGGTTATTAATATTGGGTATACAGAGAGTAAAGTTTTGTTTGGGAACATATATTTAAGTTTATTTAAAATTGTTTATTTAAAATTTAAGTGTTTCTATAGAGGACCTTGCTTTATAAGTAATGTGGGATTTCCAAGAAAGGTCACTATCACTATAAATTCCTAAAAGTTTAGTACTGCAGACTTGAGTAATTATACCATTGTTAAAGGTGAGATGTTTTGAAGTGTTGTTAACGTATTGCTGAAGATCATGAAATTTGTTTTTTCAAGATTAAAGGACAACTTATTAGCGTGAATCCATGAATGAACGAGTTAAAGTTCATTATTTACTGTATCTACTAGACAATTAGGGTCACAGTTGGTATAGAATAAACAGGTACATCTTTGACGTTATATGAAAAAGTTTTTTGTTACATTTTTTTATAATTTCTTTTAAATGAGCATTCCATTTTAGGTCTGCTTGTTGGACTATGAGGCCAAGTATCTTGACTACGTACCTTAACAGAAGGTAATGGGATGCCATTGGTATTAAAACCTTTGGTTGTAAAGGTTGCTTAGAGAAAGAAAATGACATTGAACGGCATTTCAGTCAGTTCAATTTCATACTACATGTATTTGCCAAGGTCCATGAAAGAAGATATTGTACATGTAACTGAACTTGCAACTGTGGTGTTTATGATCTTAATCTACTACCAGCATCAGATCGTCTACATATTTGAAATATGACATACTAGAATCTCTACAGGCATCGTTAATCATAAATAGAAACAGAATGGGGCCTAATATAGTCCCTTGTTGCACACCTACACCATTATGTTTCAGATCAGATAATTGGTCTTTATACTTCACAACCTGCAGACGATTATCAAGGAAATCAATTACCACAGAGATTACACATTGTCAAACATGTTAGGTTTTGTAATTTATTAACAAGCAAATTATGATTAATTCTGTCAAAAGCTCTTGAGAAATTAGTCAAAAGTATTGTACATGTGGATACAAAGAAAGACTTTTCAGTGCAGTCAGACCGCAGGTCTGTATGCTAATGAGCAAAAAGGCCAGATTCATCCAAATCTTCTTGTGGCTGAATCCTCCTCCTTGTAAAATCTTGTGATTCGTGAGATTTTCCTTCTCTAAGAATTTACCTGTTTTAACCTCAAGTTAAATGAAAGATTATTGCACCATCAGATAGAGTAAATGTTACTCTTTCATATTGGTCATTTATTCTGCATACAATATTTTGTTAAATAAGTAAATTTCTGGCCTAAAAATGGCCTCAAAAATGACTTTTCTTCCTCTGTTTTCTTTGGCAAATTGTGCAAATCTTTTTATTTTGAGCCTCAAAGATATCTACATGTATATCACCATAAAGCTGAACTTCTGTACTTTCTCACAATGCCACTCTTGATATGAGGCACCTTTTAATCAGGTCTAGATCACACTTTTCCCACCAAGGTACAAGTCGAGATTTCTGAAATTTTGTACTTGTTTGAAATCCAGAGTTCTGATTGGCTGGATAAGGTTCACAGACAACAGGCGCAGGGTATTTGAGGAGATTACCACATGGGAAGTGTGACCTTCCCATGAACCCAGGCACTGGAACCGTTGGAATTTGCCACTGTGTGGTCTCTTTGACCAATCAGAGTGCAGTATTCTTGTTTTCAAGCTGCTTTATGTACTTGGCAAATGAAAAGTGTGATCTTGACCCGATTAAACCAATTCTTATTTTAAACCTATATCATTGAGCTCAAACAAAAATAAAGTGTGAAAATAGCAGCTTTTGTCATGTGAAAAAATTATTTTGTAGCATATTTTAGATCAAAATTTTAACCTATATTACAAAATCTTTGAATAAATTCAAACACATGACCTGAAAGAATGATTCTTCTTCTTTACAATGATACCAAATTCATGAAATTCGATGCACAATTAGAGCAGCAATGACCGAATGAAAAGAGGTGTTTTGGTCCGCATCAAGCTCATTAAATATGCAAAACATCTCAAGTCATGAATATCACTTGGATGAAAGAAGCCACTTTTTTGGGACCGGCTGTCTAACTGGTGTTACTGTATAAAGCATGTAGTAATTTGATAAGATAATGACATGTAGACAAATTTCTTCTATTACCAAATTAATTTTGATCGATTTTGTCAGCAATATCCTCCCATAACCATTTGGCCTGTTTTGTTTACATGTACACGCATGGTCAAGTCAGTGCTTGTATACTGAATTTCATGTCCGTGTACACAGTCAGAAATTTGATGATGGCTTACATTGAATCAATGGAAGCAGCAAATTTTGATAAGAAGATTCAGCATAGAGTTGACTCAGAAAATAAATTGAAAACGCTTACCGAAAAGATTTTGTCAGCTTATAGAAGACAGAAAAAAAAAAATATTCACAATATAGGTTCCATTGGGACGTACCTTTTTTTTATTTCACTGCAGCTGAACTTTGGTGCCATCTACGGATATTTTTGCCGATACTTTCCTCTCTTTTCTTAGATTGAAAGCAGTCTTGGCAAGTGCACCTCTCTGCACTTTCAGGGTTGGGGGAAGGTTGGTGTGGACAGTGATATGGGAATGGGACAGGGTGGGGATACCAATGGTGTTGATTTTGCTGGTGATGGCAGTCTTCGAAGGCGGCGAGTACCCTGTCGCGGTCGTGCATATACACAAGTTTGGCGATGATTGCTCGAGGAGGAGGGGGACCAAAAGATTGAACTGAAGCATTTCCACGTCGAGGAAGGTGATGATTGTATGCAACGGCGATCAGTGCAGCATTAGCAGCATCAATACCGAGTGAGATGAATGTATTCCGTAAGGTGGTAGTAATTACCTCGTTTTCTTGCTCCTGGACTCTATAGAAGAGGAGATTTGATTTACGGCCATATATTTCCAAAAGCATCAGCTTTTCCTTGAGCTTGGAAGTTGTATCTTCCATCTTTTTCTCGATCTCTTGGAGTTTCTCCTTGTCAATCTTGGCTCTTTCATTCACATTCATTGCTCCAAATCGTTAATCTTGCTAGAAATCATCTTAAAACTTCTGAGAGAGCATCCTTTTTTTAGTTAAGCAATTGGGAGAAATTAGTCTGCATTTTTGAATATCTAGTAGCAAGGGCTGGCTCGGCTCTTTCGATGTACTTGTGACAGCGTTGGGTTGACTGCCCGACATAGCAGCGTGTGACTGCTGGCTGGTTTGCTTTGTTGTCTGTTGCATTGTGTGATTTGCCATGTTGGTTAGACACAGTTTGGTATGATGGTTTTAAATCAGGTTACGTTCTCAGTAAAACTTGCAAAATCAATATTTTCAGCATACAATATACCTGGAGATTATCAGCGATGAAAAAAAACAATTAAGTCAACAAATCGATAAACAATCCATGAAATCTCAGTTTTATATTTTCGGGCTGTGGCTGGGAAAGCAAGAGAACTAACTCAGTGCGTCCGTCTCCATCAAAGTCACTTGTGAACATTGATTTTGAAGTCAACAAGAAACATAATTGTCAGTTCATTATCATGTGCACATTGTATCATGTGTGTGATAAAAGCACTTGAAACCATTGCTATTAAATAAACTCATTAGGGCCATGTATTTTTAACTTACCCCATTTGTGTTAACCAAATAAATCGTGTGATACAGATAGTGCACCTTTTGTTATCAAACTTATGATAACTTGAAACATATTCTACTCAATCCATATAAAAGTTTACCTTTTTCTGAAAGGAAATACCTTGAGGATTAACAAAAAATAAGTTATAAATTTATGAATAGTTATAAATCTAAAAAGTTGAATTATAAAATTCATAATGTAGGGTCAAGTGTTTACATCCTACGAATTAAAATATTTCACTTTTTATGACTCAAAACATTTATTTTGAACAGCTATGTCCTTTTTTTTCTCAGCCCATGCCATGAACTACCATAAACATCAGGGTATTTGTGAACTTCATTTAAAATAAACAAAATTCTTAGATGCAAACTTTTATGAATGTTGAAAATGCAAAGCTAAAAATCACATCTTTCTTTGATACTTTCCAATTGCTGTTGGTGAAGAAATAAAAAGATGGTTTAAACATGGAAAATAAAGATTTAGTTTGTTCCATAAGATTGAGATATAAAGGGCGTTTTATATGCAAGACGGAATTTGAGTTAATTCTTGTAAAAAGAATAAGTTTACATGCATGATTTTTTGCTGCATACATAATTATGCGTTCAATTTTAGGGAGTTTTCAGTTACTACATTTATTTTTGTTTTCTTTGTAGATTGAATTTTCCATTCATTTATAAGAGTTATTTTTTCCTTCAAAATAAATGTAAGGACTCAACCTTATTTTAAATGCATCCCTTAACATAATATATGAGCCCTAATATGCATTCAGCCCTTGTAGACACAAAAGTTGTTTTTCATACATGTACATGTATTGTCTTAATCTAGATACGGAACACACACCTATGAAGAAATACGATCTCATGAATTCCATCAATGCAAGAGGAACGTATCTTTGGTAAGAAAACTCTGATCATTTGCATTTCTTTGAAGGTAATAGTGATTGAATGTGTTTGAAGCATTCCATGAACCACCCTCTCAGTTTCCATCACTGACAGAAGTTGTAGGTACCTGTGTAAAATACGAAATATAGCACAGAATTATGTAGTTGCTGGCACTGGCAGGATTTAAAGTGCTGGTCATATTTGTGGTTTATCATTCTTAGCTATATTTTTATCCTCTAATGAATTTGGTAATCTCAAGGGTATTCATTTTCGAATTCTAATTTTTTGTCAGATGAAATGAATTATTCTCATTCAGCTCACCATGGATGTACTGTTTCATGTAGCTCTTACAAGTTACAATTTACTTTGCAATATCAAGATAATTTATTCTTTTTGGTTTCAAAGTTCATTTATCTCTACCTACATGGTTATACAAACACTTATTAGTAATATGTGATTGATTATGTGCTTACTACTTGATAATCTTTTTGTGTTTTTCATTGTAAATAAAGCTCCAGAGTTTGCCTTCCACATCTCAGAAAAGGGACCAATCCTCATATCTTAAATCTCAGTCCACCTTTGAACTTTGAACCCAAATGGTTCAGAGGTCATGTAGGTAAGTGTTCAGAGTATCAAAGCCCTCTTCATAAGTAAACACCATGAATTATTGATATTAAGTTTAACTCTATGTACTTTGCCAAAGACTTAGCTTTCAATTTTACAGTTTTACAATTGGCCATTTGATTGTTCAAAGTATATTGTATATTACAGGGCCCAGGGGGCAAGAGATGCAATTTATATTTATCATAAATCATTGCAACTTTTTGTACATGGATGAAGTATTTATTAATTTTTTTTATTTCATATATTTTATTATTATTATCTTGTTTTTATTACTGTATTTATTTGATTGTAATTAATTAATTATTATTATTATTATCTTTTTTTTTTTTTTTGGGGGGGGGTGGGATGAGAGACAGTCTAAATGTTAATGTTAAACACCAATAAAAATGATAGGGGTATTAGTGTAAATGTATAGGGTTATACAGCCTTATTTTAAAAATTATTTTTGTATTCTTATATTTCTTCCTTTTTTGTCTTTCTTTCATAATCTTTATATTGTGGTAAAATCTTGGGGAGAATGGGTGACCCCCCCCTCCCCCATGTGGCACCTCCCCAATATTCTAATATTGAGTATATATATATTTTCTAATTACATATGTATGCATGGTATCGTGTTTGTTTTTGGTAATAAACTCATTCATTCAATGATAGAAGTTTAAGAAGATATATCTCAGACCCTCACTAATATTTTGTTTTGTGAACAATATTTTTTTATATTTTTATTTCAGCCTATTCAATAGCCAAGTATGGAATGTCTTTATGTGTACTGGGAATGGCAGATGAATTCAAACCTTACGGTATTGCAGTCAACGCACTCTGGCCAAGAACAGGTACCCAGTATTGTTCCTTTCAAATCCTTCTCTCATTTTGGAAAAAAAACTTATTTCCCCCCCCCCCCCTCTCTTATGTTGTCGAAAACTTGGTAGAGAAATCCTGCTGAAAGCATTCTCATATTCATTTCATCCCTTTGACCAACTTTGGAATTAGTTTTTGTTTGCAAGAAGCGCAAGATAAGGGCCAGAGCCGCCAGACTCGACAAAAGGCTGGGATTGCCTACACATCTACAAGCTCTGCATTGAAACATGCAGCACTTCTGTTGTGTATGGTTGATTCAAGGTGACAAATCAACACCAAACTTTAATCCACCCCCTGAGAATCTGCAGAACAAAAAGTGTTGCAAATGATGATTTTAAATTCAGATTCTCTGGGAAGAGTCAGCTGAAATGCAAAATTAAGCTTGTCTTCTGGATTCTTTTGTTATTTCACAGAGAACACTTTCACATCTAATCCAGCTCGTATGAGCTGAAAAAAGCATTCAGAATCAGACATGAAACTGTTCCCTGACAAGTACAGTTTATTCTTCATTTTTTAAAAGCTAAAACACAAAAAAAGTTGTAGCAAGCGATAATTTAATGAAAAAGAATTGAAATCAAGGTGTATATCATCATAGATCTAGATCTAGTGTGTGTAAACTAATAAATATTGTGAAGTAATGAAATCATTGACAAAAAGCCAGGCAAACTAAAGATCACAAACACAGAGAAGCACATGTGGGTCTGGTATTATTGTTGGTGGGAAAGCTACCCATCATCATCCTGCTGGAATGCTCTATCTACTGAAAGTGAAAATCCATATTTTATTGTTTAAAGCAGAAATCAGAAATAAAATTCCTTAAAAAATTCATTTTGCCAAATTGATGTGACCCAGATTTCTTGGTCTTAAATTAATCCAATGTCACCAAGTCCTTGGCTGTGGATGTTGCTGACTTGCCCTAACGTCCCTCAATATTGGCCTTGGAAGTTTTTTGGTGCCTTCTAATTTTTTTCCATATTTGTGCTGTACTACAGAACTGTGCCCTATAGGAAATTATCCTTGATCTAATATATTGAAATTTAAGGCCTGAAACGTTCTGTTCATTCTATGTAGCCATCTGGACTGCTGCCATGGAGATGATCGGAGGCGAGGCGGAATCCACGATGAGGAGCTGCAGAACAGCGGATATCATCAGCGATGCTGCATACGCTATCTTTCTCAAAGACAGTTCAGCCTTCACAGGGAACTACTGCATCGATGACGAGATTATGAGGTCCGAAGGCGTCACCGACTTGGGACAGTACTCGTGCGTGAAGGGTGAGTGAAAAGGAAAATTATGAAAATTGTCAGAAAATTGATCAATAATATCAATCTTATAGCCAAGTTGTAAGCACCAAATGTCAAATTCCAAACTGCAAATATCCTGTACGTGGGTTGTATATGCATGTAGCCATTTGCATATCACACTAGAACTGAAAAGGCAAGATTGATGCGGGGAGTTCATGTGTCAGGCTTTTGTCATCTTACCTGCAATTTAACTTTTATAAGGGATTCATGATTTCTGCACTTTATTTTTTTCATGTCAGTAGGGTGCCCGGTCTCCATAAATTAATGAAGGTTGACAGTTATTGAAGTAGTGTGAATTTGTGTATGTGCAGTCAGCTGTAAAAAGGCAATTGCATGAAAGCCTACCTGGAAAAGGCATCAAATAATCTGTGATGAATCTGGGTAATCTATCCTGATGTCACTATTTGTGATCGCTCGAATTCGCATTATTTGTATTCATGTCCCAAGTTATTTTTTGAAATTTCGTATTCATTTATAGCAGGTTATGATGCTTTATCTTCTTCCTTTTCTCACAGGATCTCCTCTCCTCCTTGACTTCTTTGTGGACCCCGATCCCAAAGCCAAACCAGGGGAATTCGTTGAATCTTACCCAGATGAAATATCTGGAGGAGGAGGATCAGGTGGAGCTGAAGCAGGAGCCGGTGGAGCTGCAGGTGGAGCTGTAGCAGCCATGTTTGATAAGATGGGAGGGATGCTGAGTGATAGTCATGTCCAGAAGATTGGTGCTGTTTTCCAGTTTGAGCTCTCTGGTATGAAGGAAGTAGGGTGTTGCAGTCCCATTTCATAAAGACTTGTTTTGATATCAAATGCACAAATCTTCTATAACAACTTCACTATCAGCCAGTCTTATTGTAACAAGCTTTGTGAAACAGGGCCCCTGGGCTGGTATTCAATTTGATACTAAAGCCAGAATTTGAAGTATTTTACTCAGTAATTTGCTAAAGTGAAATCAATCTTTGGTATTCAATTGTAAGCTTTGTTAAATGGGCCCTGGGCTGGTATTAAATTTGATAATAAAGCCAGAATTTGAAGTATTTTACTGAGTAATTTGCTAGAATAAAGTACTTATCCATCTTTGGGATTAAATTGTATTTTCCGGGTAAGTGTTTTGCTCAAATCTAAGTCAGCCGCCTACCAGTCTTAAGTCTGACTTGTGTGCAGCTTGTAAACAAGATGTCTGTAATCATGCATTCTGTGCACAGATGGAAACATATATTGCGATTTATTAGGCGCAAAATTTAGGACTTAACAATGGTTATTAGTATTTTGCTTATTAGGCTAGATATTATGTAAAATACTTAGATGTGATCTGAACACATGTCTCAGCAATTTGCTTATCCATGTTAAATGCTAAGTGATATACTAAAAAATGATATCAATACTTCCAATTGAATACTGGCCCTGGTCATGGTCTAAGAGAAATTTTAATAGGTGCTATATTATATATATATTTAGCTTTTGGTCTACACTACCCCATGGGAGCGTTTCATCAACATTTTTGTCAGGCAAATTGTCAGTTTTTCATTAGAAAGATAGAGGGACTTTTTAAACAGCAACTGATAAATATATTTGTATTTTCTTTTCTTCAATACTAACTGCCATCTAGGCAAAGAACCTGGAACATGGTACCTTGATCTCAAGAATGGCTCAGGGTCAGCAGGCTCCGGAGCACCTTCTAGTGACGCTGATGCTACCTTGTCATTAAACAGCGATGACTTCATCAAGATGTTTGAAGGCAAGATGAAAGCTACTGTGGCCTTCATGGGTGGTAAACTCAAGATCAAAGGAGACATGATGAAAGCTATGAAGCTGGAAAAACTCATGGAGGAGTTTAACAAGCTTGCACCGGCGGAGGCGCCCAAGGCTGAGCCTGCAGCAGCGTCAGGAAGCAGCGGAGGGCAGATCGAAGGGATGTTCACAAGGATACGAGAGCTTCTGAGCGAAGAGATGGTCGGGAAGATCGGAGCTGTCTACCAATTTGATGTTTCAGGTGAGGAAATCTGAGAGGCGCGTCTTCTGACATTTGAGTTTCATTGAAACTCTGGACTTAAGATGTGATTTAATGATTGAAAGCCAATTGTTACACAAGTTTCTTATACCCTTTTTACACAGGCTAAAATTTCCTTAACCCCGTACTATAGGTGGGGCTAAATTGCCATTTAGCCCCACCTATAGTACAGGGTTAAGGAAATTTTAGCGTGTGTAAAAAGGTACGAGTGAAGTACTTGTACTACGAATGATCAACAAAAACCACTAGTCCGGGGTTAGCGAGTTTCGTGTGTGAAAAGCAAGCATTCCTTATTCGGGGTTAGCGATAACAATTTGACATGTGTGAAAAGGAAAAAAAAATATTAGTCCGGGGCTAAGAAAATCCTATGTAAAAAGGGTATAATAGTATAGGTTCAATGTATCAGCTCATTTGACTTTCAAACCAGTCATCATTGTGTAAATGATTAATAAAACAATTTTCTTCACCGTAATAGTACAGGAAAAGAATGCAGTGATCATGAGAAACAAAGACTATGAACAAAATTTGATGTTTCTGCCTTCCCATAATTCATGCATAGAGTTACATTTAATCGTGTAGACCATGGTTCATTTTAAAATGGACTGTAGAAAATGGGCACAGTAACCTAGAATATACATGTAGACTGATTACATATTGAAATTTTTCTGTTGGAAAAGCTGTTATTTTCACATCACCTGCCATCAGTTTTTTATTGCCAATAATAGATCTTGGAAATATCTGTGTGTACATGCTAAATTGACACTACTAGGAAATAATATTTGATTTTTAATACACACCATGTAGTGTTACTTTTTATTTGTTGTGTGCTTTAAAAATTAAAACTGCAAACTGCTGTTAAAAAGATTGGTTTATAATGCCTTTTTGAAATACTGATGAAGACTATCATAGTGGCATCATTACGGTGCATCATGAAAAAAAAGGTGAATGGAAAATAAATGCCTATTGGGTTTCAGTGGCAAATTGGATTTGAAATCACTTAGACATCAGGAAGAAACTTTAGTTATTTTTTTGTCAATTTAAGTTTTAACCTATTGAGAACTCATATTTTGTGAGTACTTATATTGTAAGGGTGCAGAACAAATTTATAGGCAACCACTGAATATTGAAACAATAAATGACAATATAAACAAGGCAAAAACGATTTTGTGTCTCGCCCACTTATGAAAATAACCAGAAATATTGTGACTTGCGAGGGCACGCTACAGAATTGTTTTGAAACTTCATTGTGAAATGACTGGGATGGAATAACACTCGTCATAAGAGCCTTGCACATAAAATTTAATGTTGACCTGAAAATGACCTTTGACCTTATCATGTGACCTCCGACTGCAGCATAACATGCAGGTCGCCTAAGAACATCTACCATCCAAGTTTTGTTGAAAGGTGGCTGATGGTTGCAGAGTTAGGTGTCATAAGAGAGTCTTGCATTTAAATTGTAGCAGCCTGAAAATGACCTTTGACCTTACCATGTGAACTCCAACTGCAGCATACCATGCAGGTCCCCCAAGTCCATCGACCATTCAAGTTTGGTTGAAAAGTGACTTACAACTTACAGCTTAACTGAACATGAAATACAATGAAATATGAACTTGGCATATTAATTTGAATACTGTGTGTTGCAAATAACAGTATTCATTATGTAAGTTTACATTGTAGCTGTCACTAAATAATTGTTTGGCACCGCAAAATAGCCTTAAAAATGGACATATTGAAGCTTTTCGACATGCATTCATTGGAAATTGAAAGAGACAATGAATGCTAAATAGCGAGCCATGATTGGCTATCAAGTCAAACAGCTAGGCTTAGTACCAGCTGTAAATTGAAGTGAAGCAACTAAAATAACGCAAACGTTCTTACGAACTCCTGGCAGCACAGAATTGGGTCTGTTAGCTGGATATATACTGTCTGGTTTCTGTTCTATTATATATTGTTTTGCTCTAGCATTTTGGTCATTCATGCGATTTTTCTCCAATGAGTGCATGTCGAAAAGCTTCAGTATGTCAATTTTTAAGGCTATATTGTAGCTGTTGGTGTGTTAATTGGGAGTTTGTACATGTAAGTTGCACAGGAAATACTTGATTGAAATTTACACAAAACAGGTGTGCTAGAGAGTAGAGAAGCAGGCAGTGCATTGTGTACATTACAGGAGGAAATTAACATGAAAAATGATCTACTGAAAAATTTCTTGGTCTGATTTGTAAACAAAGAGGAATGTGTAATCTACAAGAAGGTCACCAGGGCCCTGTCTTACAATCGATCGTTACTCTATGGATATCCCTCAGTGTCATAACTTTTTCTACAGGACATTTATAAATTTCGATAGTAAACAAGAGAATCACACTGCATCTTCAAGAGAAGGATGATGTATGAATATGCATCATGTCTAAAAAATATTTTGAACAAATTTGCATTTTAAATGTTGACGTTTCTGGCCGTTCGTGGTTGTGATTTATCTGATAAATCGCAACTTTTTGCAAAAACTGGGCCCAGGAGTTCATTTTAAATGAATAAAGCCATGAAATTGTACTGACAAAAATGCCTTTATTCTATTTTATTATCTCTGTCATTTTCCTTGTTAAGCATTTGTTTATCTATTTTCCTGCATATTGAGAAAGATTGGCTTACTCTTTATTCTTACTATCTGATTTTGTTATTTTAAATTGCACTAAATTTCATTTAATTTCAATTTTGCAAGCCTGTCACATACTATGCAACCTGATTTTTTTTTACACATTGCTGTTTGCAGTTCATTCTGAAAATACTGTACAAGGTATTATTCCTTTGCCCTTGCTGATGAGTGGTACTTCTATACTAAACCATATCCTTGTAAATTTCCCCCATTTATTGTCCTTCCCCCTTGAACAGGTGACGAGGCAGGGACATGGACACTAGATCTCAAGAACGGTTCAGGATCCGCCCAGGCTGGTGCCGCCGAGAACCCAGACGTGACCATGATCATGGACACTGCCCTCTTTGTCAAAATGTTCCAGGGTAAGATGAACCCGACCATGGCCTTCATGGGCGGCAAGCTGAAGATCAAGGGAGACCTTGGGAAAGCTATGAAGCTGGAGGGTATCATGAAGAAGATGCAATCAAAGCTGTAGAAGTAATTTGAATGTATTCATATGGACTTATTTTATTGTGAGGTTTTATAAACCCACAATTATAATGCCAAGGGATGAGATGCCTAACCAGGGCAAAGTGTCATCCAAAATACAATTGAATTTACAATTTAGTGTTATAGTAATTCTATGAAAACCTTATACAGCAAGGTGATTACAATTGGTTGGAAATAAGCCTTACCAGGCCTCTGCATCATAAAAAGTACATGCAGGTGTATTATTACCTTTTTTGTGTTTGTTTTTGTTATGTGAAAACAGTGTAATAAAATATATTCCATTTTAAATTTTGTTACAGGGCTAAAATACTTCAGAAATTCTAATGCGCATTCAATCCGCTTGGCCACAATCCTCCCATGTTATTTCTTTTAGCAAAGCTATCAACATGATATTGAAATTAAAATACAGGTGAATTTGAATAGTCATGATAATAGGATTTAATTCAACCACAGATATTGTTTTGACTAAGCCAAATCAGAGTTAGGAGATGCACATAGCATTACCTTGACATTTATTTTTCGAATTTGTTCACAAATTTTCGGCATTACTCCTATTTGTTTAAGATTGCCATGTTCGATCTGTAATGAAATTTATAAGTAAGAAAAAATTGAAACCATTGGGATTCGAACCTGCCATCTACTGCTTTCCGAACAGCGACTGAATTTCCATGCCATCCTGGTTCTCAGCCTAGCCATGATAAATTGGAATTCAAATACCCTTGATCCCCTTCTTTCTGACTAGTTAGTATGCAAATGCCGTCCGCAATAGACAGTAAAAATTTGTTAACAAGTTATAATTTCCTCCTATCAAAGCCTCTTTATTAACTATTTCTTTTTCTTATTGAAGGTCGACTCTTGCAGACTTTGTTTTTATTTGAAAACTGCTACAATTCTCCATTTTTTTTCTCAATAGAAGTGTCTCGATTATGAAATAGATCAATACCATCTAGCTGCCAAATGTTTATCTGTATTATCCTGTGTCAAATTATCTTTAATTTCAGAGTTAAATCTCAGTTTTTATTGTTATATGATTTTGTAATAAAAAAATAGGGAAGTCCTGTATATTATTCTCAAGTTTTGATGTGAAATTCTCTACATTCTAAAACCCCTTTAGGGATTTTCATTACAGGGTAGATTTGAAGAGATAAAACTGACTTAAAACAATACTTCTACTTGTAATGATTGAATGTAGCATTTGTACATAGTACATGTATAAGTTACCAACATTTGAAATAAAATCAGGGGGAGCATTCCTGAACTGTCTGGTCAGTGGTTTGCACTATTGAATAAAGTCTCAACCATTTAAATCCAACCTCATCATCTTTCTGAAACTGGTTTTTCCCTTGAACCAGTTCAGGAAACTAGTTTAGAAGTTGGCTTCCTTCTAGAACTCACATCATGACAGACCTGAAGTGGTAGAGAAAAAACACTTCAGGTGAAGTTGTCTTATTGCTGTAGGCACACTCTCGGTGGAAAAGCTTGAATCCCAAAAAATTAAAACCATTACAAGCTTCTTGCATGCTCAGCATACTAAAGCATGGAAATAAGCTTACACTGAGGTATGTCCTGGCGAAGATTGCTTATGTAGACCTGTTTAACGAGGCCAAGTTGCCTTGAAATCCTCATGGTCGGTTTCTGAACACAGAAGATTTCTGACCACCGGCCACCACTAATTGGCGATAACATTGCCCACTACCCCTGAGTATATTTGTTTCAAACAAGTTTTATTGTTTGAGGAAAATATACATAGATCATTTTTCTTGTGTCTTTGTAGTAATATTCGAAGGTATATGTTTTCTAATGCTGGAAGGGCAGTATTTGTAGATCACTTTGCACATTCCTAATGTATTATACTTATGCAGGAAACCCTGTACAAGTAAAGTGTTTGATAACAAAGTCACAGTATCCAGTGAAAATTGCAGGATCTATCTTGGAGTTGGAAACATCTTTCACCTGTTGCATAAAACATTTCAATGGTAACTTGCCATCCAGTTAAACTTGAAATCCTTGATCCCAATACACCATTTCTACGGTACATACCAATTAATGGAGAAGTTTACTGTGAAAGTAACTTTTCTACAACATGGCTCTCATCTTCACCATTGCATAGTCAGGATGACGATTTCTTTGGAAAAAAAAGTAACTGCCGATCACCTTGAATTAGGTGTCGGTTGCAACTTGCAATTAATATTACAGAAGTGGCCCAGTGCAGTTATAGTTGCAATCAAACTCAACCCCTAAAGTCAATCTTGAATTGATTTCCAACCAGTCAGAAGGACATATTTTGGATTGCGATTGATTTGTTCATTTGCGTTTAAATGCGATTCATTCTGCAACTAGTCCGAAGGTACTCACCTCACATGGTCTAAGCTTTAAAGTAACCGTTTTCCATGAGTTTGTCCAACCAATAAATATTTTTGGGTCTATATCTTAAATTACATGAAGATTGATATAAAATGTTATGCCCCTCCCCTTTAACTTGCCCACCACATTTGTATTTCATTTTGATGAAAAAGGGGATAATATTGAGCACCCTACTAGGTAATGGTTGTATATGACTAATTTCATGACTGAATATATTATTTGTGTTATTATGAAAATACTATGTACATTAGGTTTAAACCATAAATGGATTCAATTATAGAATTTATTTGCAATCAAATTGTTTAGAATAGTGATTAAGAATAAAGGAACTCTATGTGTGAGATTATATTGGTTGGTTGAAATTTATGGATGATTGGTTAATTTCATGCTTGCAAGGCACAAATTTGAACTTTATTGATGTAAATGCAATAAAATGACTGATTGAAATTAATAATCTTATATTGTCTTTGCTTTTACTGTGCACTGTGCCTGCAAGCAAGTTTGTGTGTAGTCTGGGTACGAGCCCCTTTAGCACACAAAAAATGCTGAAAAACCCTTGTTAAAACCGATGTCGCAGTGAAGCATAATGTGCGTCGACGTGACATTATGTGTTGGATGATTTGGGCATGTCACAGTCAACGCATGTCGTAGCTTAAATTACTAAAGTATAATGTTGCAAGTCTGAACGCATGTCGCATTGGTATTTTATTCAGGAATCGAGTTGCAGATAAGATTAAGATATGTTTTCACTCAGTAATTTGTTCAAGCTCTGTCATCTCAACGTTTTTGTCTCACCTGCATAGCAGAGAGAGACTATAGGCGCCGCTTTTCCGACGGCCGCGGCGTCAACATCAAATCTTAACCTAGGGTTAAGTTTTTGAAATGACATCATAACTTAGAAAGTATATGGACCTAATTCATGAAACTTGGCCATAAGGCAATCAAGTATTACTAAATATCCTGCACGTGTTTCACGTCACATGACCAAGGTCAAAGGTCATTTAGGGTCAATGAACTTTGGCCGAATTGGGAGTATCTGTTGAATTGGCATCATAACTTTAAAAAGTTTGTGAATCTGATTCATGAAACTTGGACATAATAGTAATCAAGTATCACTGAACATCCTGTGCAAGTTTCAGGTCACATGATCAAGGTCAAAGCTCATGTAGGGTCAATGAACTTTGGTCAAATGGGGGTATTTGTTGAATTACCATATCTCTGTAAAGTGTATTGGTCTAGTTCATGAAACATGGAAATAAGAGTAACCAAGTATCACTAAACATCTTGTGCGAATTCTTAGTTTTCAACTTGAAAGTCAGCACTGCTGCCATATTGAATTGGGTGATGCAGGTGAGACCACCAGAGGAATTCCACTTGTTTATTATATCGCCATTCGTGACATTTTAAGAAAGAAATTATATTTTGTATTGTCACTAGGAATGTACTGTATGAAAAATAATTTTAAAGCGATAGGTCATATAGCGATTTTCCCTGCGGGAGAGGGGAGCACGTGATAAATTTATAACATGTGGGTACGTAGCCGGAGGGGGCAGAATTAATGCCCCCCCCCCCCCGAAAAAAGTGAAAACCTTCCTTTTTTGCTGAAGAGTTTCACAAATTCACTAAAATGTGCACGAAATAATCAAATATCAAAGATTGTTTGTCACATCCCCTCCTCACAGAAAAAAATATGTAAAAAAAAAAAAAATACTCTTTCTTAAAAAAAAAATAAAATAATCGGGCATTACAATGTTTTACGTGCATTGACAACCTATTTTTGTTTCTCTTCTAAATAACGAGAGCCCCTAGCAGTGGTGCTATTTTTGGAAGTGATGGATGGCAAAGCAAAAGAGGGGAGAGGGATAAAATATATTTTGAATGTTTCACAAAATGGAGTTAAGCGCAAGCTTTGTGACTAGGGCGCTGGATCCAACTTTTGTTGGAGACCTCGGGCAGAGCATGCACACATAATGTGTTTCTACTACTACAGTATATAAAGCAGAATTTCGCCAAAAGGACGTGGGGCTCAGAATGTTTTCATTCATGTTTCCCCGATCGGCCGCTAAAACCCCATTTTTGTTGTTGGTTTATAGAGGGAGCAGTCCCAACTAAGGACTAAGGTTTCAAGTACATTTATAGGCTTTATTCTTACAAACAAGATAGGCCATCTCATATTGTCTAAATAAGGAGAGCGCGAAGCGCGGGCTCAACTTTTTGGTTATTTGATGCATTTAGGCCAAAGCAATGAACTTTCTGAGCAGTTGTCGGCAGTATAAGATATGCGAGCGCGAATCGCGCGGTAATTTTTAAATGTATTGATGGCACATTCATAGTAACAATATGAAATATAATTTCTTTTTTTTTAAATGTCATGAACCACAATGAAATGTAAAGAATTTTGTATTCACTTTTCAGCGAGATGACCTTATACTCTCTCGCAAAATAAGTTAAATTGCATGTATAGCGATATGCAGTGATGAATGATGGTATGCGTATACTTGCGTTTCACTAGTCCACACATTAAAATATTTCAAAGTCCACCCCCTTCTCCCCCGGGGGGGGGGGGGGCACTTACATTGACGAGTGGATACCATGCGCGACCAAAATAAACACGTAAAAAGGATGTCTTTTTCACGATAGAGCACGTTACGTATGTAACGTGATAAGGGTGTCAAAAACACAAAAATAATGAAAAAAGGGTCTATTTCGCTAGAAAGATTACGTGTTTAGGGTCGAATTTTCTTCGATGATAAAACAAAATTAACTTTTTTTATAAAGGATGTCCTTTTTGCCCCAACACTTCGTGTTTAGAGTCCGATTTGCGCGAGGTGTAGGACGTGGGGTCGTACTAAACCAAATAAGGTAAAGCCGACGACCGAAGGACCCGGCCGTAACAATAAAACATTCCTGTACTTGTTTAGGGGTTCATTTCAGGTAATATTTGCCAAGAGTATCGTTTTGTTTCCAATACTTGTTAAGGGTAGGGTTTCACACGCCAGTACTTGTTAAGGGGTGCATTTTCAGAATATGGAAATTACGTGTTTAGGGTGCTTTTCGAGACCCCATGGTCGCGCATGGTATCCACTCGTGAATGGAAGTGCCCCCCCGGGCCCTTCTCCTGACAATGAATTCGATACGGAACCCCCCCCTTCCCCACCAGACATATTGGTTCATCTCGTTCATAGGACAGAGCTTGCACAAATTAATCAGTGAAAACATATTTCATGTCTTATATTTAACTCTAGTCCTGAAGCAAATACCGCTGCGACATTATGCGTCAAGACTTGCGAAGTTATGCGTCAGTAGAAAAGCTACGACATTATGCGTTAGACGCTCTTGGCGTATTGTCGCAATCTGCGACATTAAGCGTTGGTGTGACATGCGTTGGTGCGACATTATCGGTTGTAACAACCCCTTTCCATATTTATAGCGTTTGAAGGATATTGGATGAACTACCAAATGATAAAGGTTTGGATGGTGTCACTATTAAGACTTATTTTTGGCGATTTTTTTTATTTCAAATATCATTTTTAACGCAGCTATGCTTTGAGAAATAGTGGTGTGTGCCCTGAACAGGTAATATGCAGTAAACTGGGCTAGTTAGATGTTTTGCTGCTGGAAGGGAAACTGATTAAAAAGGAGGGGTGCAAACACTCTGAATGAATGCCTGTCATGTTTTTCTATCTTGTAAACCCAATTGGCAACTAACTCGGCACTTTATTCTTCAAAATACTCTAACAAGTATAAAAATGCCAGTTATGCCATTGACTTTATTTTGGCACTTGCCTGTATTGGGATCTTTTAAAGTGTAAGAGAAGCATGCGCTTAATAATCAGAAATACGTGTAGTTCGTAGACCCAAACATAAACAGGCAAGCATCTTTATTGTTAGTAATTCTCTTTCAACATCTTCCGAAGATAGGATTTGAGTCTGTTAAAAATGTGCTGAACGACTCATCGTACGTCGAGCTGGTTTCCTGAGCTGAGTAGCAGCAGCTCTAGCACGGCGAACAGTAGCAATCTGCCTTTCCCCTACTCCTCCTTGTGAGAAGAATGGGGAGTATTCATGTTGAATGGAATCCAGTCGACCTTGTTTCCTTGAAGATACTCTTTAATTCTCCTTATTAAGTTCCTGGACTGCCTGACGAAGCTCATTTCTTGCTCCTACGAAGGCTGTACCACGATGTACCATGTACCATGACGCACCGGGCCTCGTCGACTGAGACATCTCAAGCAATAATGAAGGAACTGCTTGATAGGCTGTTAGCTGATTCTAGGTTGATTGCCCGGGATGCCATGCAGGTGAATAATACACCATACCTCTTTACTTCACTACACCTCTCCTAGATGGTGAACGGTCCAAAATAGTCCACTGCGCAGTAGGTGACGGGTGCTGCAGGCGTCAATCTATCCTCTGGAAGCTCAGCTCTTGCTGCTGGAGACTCCCTCTCATCTTCTTGCAGAATATACACTTGGAGATGTAACGAGATACAGCAGACGATCCTCCAATTACCCAATAGCCAGACTGTCTCTGATGATTGTGTGACATGCCACGACCCATGTCATTTATTTGCTCCTGATGATGAGGTCCAGTAAGGGTCAGTGCCTCTAATAAGAGCATTGGCGAGTGTCCTTCCTATTTTATCCAATGATCGACAGGAGTATTGCCCAAGCGTAAATAGAATCTCCAGATCTATTTGTCTGCTGATTTTTATTAACTCCACGAGCAAGTACACAACTTCATTTGAGGAGCTTTTAGATAAACTATGGACCCGTTTAGACAGGAGATTATGTCCATGATCTACGACTTAACATATAGCAAATGAGGCGATGAACTTGCACTCCACTCCATATAGCATTCTAGGAATACAAAACGCTTTCCACAGATGGGAGCAGATATGTGGAAGAAGACGTTGAGAACCCTGTTTGGTTCCTGTCACTGAGAAGAAGGTGCAGTAGCCTTCAGATATCATGTCATTGGTGAGGTCAAATCGAGAGTTACATTTCATGATTCCAAGGTGAGGATGTTTTGAGCATTCCTTGATTTGAGAGTCCCCAACTTTCACTGTATAATCTCATCTTCTTCCTTCTGAATGATGACTACAATAGCACTTTTGTCTGGATTGATCTTGTAGCTCCAGGCGCAAATTCTTGATCAGGCCGTCATTGAAAACTGTATAAAGAGTTGGAGATAAGACGCTCCCTTCATGAAGTATATTGAATGGGAAGCTTTTGCATCCATTCAGCAGTACACTATTGCTGCTGTCCTTGTAAAACTCCCTTATAACAGACATTTGTGATTCATGAAGCCCTAAGTTCTTAAGATTTTTAAGAGAACGTCATGCCAGACGACGTCAAATGCCTCTGAGCATCTAACAAAGCATGGTAAGTAGTTGTGTTTCTCCACCGTGTTCATCTCAATAAGTAACTTCAAAGTTGTAGCAGTAAGCAGGCAGGATTTTCCTTTCTAGAAACCAAATTGCAGCTGGTCAGGAACATCGCTCAAATTCAGAGGACCTTGTAGCTGTGGCTTCAAAAGCATTTCCAGTACTTTCCCAATGGTCGATGATATGGTTATGCCCCTGTAATTGGCGGGGTTAGAGACATATTTTTTTCTTTCCCTTATCGATAGGAACCACCGGGCCTTGTTTCAATGCTTCTGGAATGTGAGATATGCAGACACACTGCTTGTATATTGCTAGAAGAAGTCTCCTTGCCACTGAACCGAAATAAGATAGATGCTCAGGGGAGATATGGTCTGGACCAGCTGCTTCGCTTCTTAATCTGTTTTAAAGTTTAATCGAGCTCCTTGATGGTGAAAGGTCTGACTGGCTGGTACCCTGAATCTAGGCAAAAGTTATCGAAGGAATTGTCTGGTAGTTCAGAGGGTGAGTTCTGAGTAGACAAATCTCTGAAATACGCACCCCATCCGTCAAGCAATGCTGACCCTTCGAATGTAATTCCTTTTTATGTTAGAGACTTTGGTGATTGAGTGATTTTATCTCATTTCATTAGTTTGTAGAATAGTTTGTCTTTACACCCTTTATTCTGTTCAATCTCTGAGAGGAGACGACTCCGATACTTTGCCTGTCTTACGCTATTCATGTAGAGTTGCTCAGTATATTTGTATTTTAGCCTTGCAAGATGGCTGCCACAAGGTTTGCCTCTTTCTTTTCATAACCTCCAGAAGAATAAATCTTGTTTATAGATGTCATTTACCTCTTTGCTCCACTCCTCTTTCTTTTTCTTCTTATTAGATCCCTTATAGTGCGGAAGGGAGAGTGAAATGGAGAGTAAAGCATTTATAAAAGCTTGCAACAAATAGTCAATTTCCTTTGGACTCATATTAGGAGTTTAATAGCTTTAGAATAGATCTTGGCAGACTTCATCCAGTGGAGCGGTATACAAAATTTTATTATGAAGCTGATCTGGATTGCATTTAGTCCAGTGGATCTTTGGTCGAAGGATTGGTTGACTCAAACCTTCGGTTTTAGGTTGAAGGTTCCCATTCTGAATTTTTGCGATTTAGTAACTCTCTGGGAGTTGTAGACTTTGAGAGGTTGTATGAATTAGAATTTGGCGGTGTTGGGTCATAATTACCTGGCGTGTTATACAGGGTCTTATGGTGACAGAGGAAGGGAAAGGAGATTGAACACTTTCTTCATGGCTTGGAGTATCTCCTTCATCAGGGATTTGTAATCTCTATTTGAGGCCCTTCCATGCCGAAAATCCCGTCTCTTGTTAGGCTTTGTAGGATTCTTAACCTCGGAAGAACGAGGATCTACTTTCACTGAGTGATGTCCCTCACGCATCTGGTCATTGTGTGAGGGTACAAAATCTGAATACTTAGGAGAAGTATGAGCTTTGGAATAACATCACGATTGGTTGTGTAGGGAGAAGAGATCTTCTGGCTATCCCCATGTAGGAGGGTGAGGAGCTTTGAGACATGTTGAGGTGATTTGTAGTACGAACAGAAGAATATTTTGAACGATTGAAGTTAGGTTGCTTTCGAACTGTAGGTTGAATCTAATCATCATTGTTGGTTTGGCCTTTCTTATGTGTTTTGTTTTTTTGTTAACATATGGTCCTGTCTTTTAATTGGTAGACTTCAAACTGTGTTGCCAACCTTCACTTGAGTTGCTCACAGACCTCGATTGCCAGTAGATGGCAACTTGTCCTCCTTCGCCTGCCATTCATCCACTAGAGGGGAGAATGTATTGCTGGTATGAATTCCATTCATGCTGTATACTTATCGAATCTGGTTGTCTTGTAGAGAATGGATCTGATCCCGACCAACCCGACGGCTACTCGCTCCGTTATCTGAGTGGTGTGGTTGTTCTAATGGATCTGCTTCACAGTTGAAATCGACTCCATTCTGCAGACATTGTGCATACGTGAAATCCAGTTAATCTGAAGATTGTAGAGCCCCCGTGACTCTCTTATATACATCTTTCCAATTCCGGATAAATTGGTCTTTCCCTCTTAGCATATTCTGATCCTTGAGACGAAGAACATGGAGGAGCTTTTTTTCACTTTCCGACACATCTCATTTTATGAAATAGTCATGCTAGCTAGCTTCTCTTCTCTTTCTCTTTTTGATCTTCAAGCGTTCTGACCCATTCTTGTCTATGCTCTCATCCACTGGGGTCTTGTGTTGACCTTCTTCCCTGCTAGGATGAATTGATGTTGTGTGGAAGTTATTTGTGTAGGATGGCCAATTTTATCAATGATTAGTACACAGAGGCATATTGACCTCCGGCTTTGCCTACATGCAGAATGCGGCATGATGATCATATCAGTGAGTCGCCATCTTTTGGAATTGGCTTCTCTGGAAGGCATTCGTGATGCAGCAACAGCAGTTTTGGCATTCAATAGAGTTTGCCATGGCAACGGTATCACAAGTAGGGGAAGTGATATCCGTATTTGTTTGAATCTTGGATTCCTCTAAAACTTTTCATTAACTGAACCTATTTACATTCAATAGATGGAAAATAATTTTCTGTACTATCAACAAGGGAGTCAATTAGTTTATCCCGAGATAAGGTTGTACACTCAAGATAAAGCAACTTCTTGCACGAGGTACGAAGGATAGCTTTCGAACAAGCATGGCATTCACAAACTTGGCACATTGCCAAAATAAATTATAATGCCCTTAATTTACATTTACAAACAGAACGTTATGATTGAGGCGCTTTTGGAAATCTTATCAAGGTTAGATTTGATTTCAGACAAAGTAGTTTTAACATCTAACCGTACGTGCGACATCGCGAAGATTGCATATGGAGCTAGAAATTTGAAAGACTAATTGAAAATGATTAACACCGGGTAAGTTACTTTAAGAATATAGATTTGCGGAAATTTTTGAATGAGATAATTATGTCTGAAATATACGGTGCATGTAAGAGGCACGTTGGAGATCGACAGAAGATGGAGGTAAAGAACGGTATTTGAGTCTGAACACAATTAAGCTAGTAATGATGAGCGATGCATGCCATCGGGGTTGGTTCCTCGGCCCGACTTCGCTGTGCTGCGGTGCGTCCATGCTGTGAAGGTGGCTGGCTGCTACATTATTTGCTGTATGTGATCGAGGGCCCTGTGTATGTATTGCGAATGTGATTTATATTGTCTGATTGTTAGTAATTTCTCTGCAGTGATGTTCGTCTATGTCTTATGAGATGAAAATATATAAGAAAATTTTTAAAAGGGGGAAGTCACTTTGATCGGCTTTGCCAAGCACCTTGCCCTAGGCTAAAAAGTGCCCCAAAAATGTGGCAATGTTAAGTTAAGTGAGGGAACCAGAGTACTCTATTTATGAATGTCTTTTTTCGCTCCTCAGGGAATTTGAACAGGAATTACAGTCCTGTATGTATACATTGTCAGATCTAAAATGTGCCCATGCGTTTTGAATTGGGGCGGTAAATGGATGGAAATGCGACTCGTAAATACGTTTGTAAGGATGATGACGTCATTCAAAAATTGCAATTACGATGAACCAATGAAAGGATCGAGGATGACTCTGTTTTGATCATCATTTGAAAGGAATTCGCTGTAACTGCGGCCTGTAAGGTACGAAGTTTCTTAACTGAATATGTTCTCTTGTCAATTTGGATGTAATTTCCTTTTAAAGAACCTGACTTAAAAAAAAAACCGATCCGAATCCAGGCTCTTGTATCTGAGTGGAGCCAAAGCCGTTCGGCGGAACAACCAAATAAGATTTTGGTCTAGTCAGAGATAGTTTGACACAGACTAAATTCTAACATAAATCATTTTATCACTGCTTCTGAAAGTAACCTTCAGGAGATACATGTGTTCAAATTGATAACGTGTTCAACGTATTGATCCACTTGAGACAATTAAACTTAGACACTAATGCCTTTTTAATGTTTTTGTGTGTCAAAGTCATGTTTCCAGGTCTAGATCTACGTCAAGTTTTATGGGTCACTCTTTTTAGATTTTGATTAGCTTTTCCCCACTCACGTTGTCATAATCTGTTCAAGTATTTATAATCCATTGACCATATCCCTATTAAAGTATTTGGTATGTTCTTTCTATATTTATCTTGCAGATTGTTTTTTAGGGAAATGTGGAAATGAACTTTAGAATCATTATCTGAGTCTATCCACATCAAATCAATCTCTGCCCATCACCCGACCCATCATTTGATTTTCATTGAATTCACACGGTCTATTAAGTTGTCTGACATTTATTTTGCCCATCCATTGCTAAGATACATTTCCCATCAAATTCCCTGAGGACTGCTCAAAAATAACATATTGCTTTAAACCGTTTTTCTTAGTGCAAAACCCATGGCAATGACGGAATTTGGTAGTCAACAAGTTAACTTTGCCTATTTTTTTCTACATCCAGGAAATTAGCAGGGCGCACGCTGTTCATCACTGGTGCAAGCAGAGGCATTGGGAAGGCCATTGCATTGAAAGCTGCTAGAGATGGAGCCAATGTCGTCATCGCTGCTAAGACTGCTGAACCTCATCCAAAGCTTCCAGGAACCATCTATACAGCAGCAGAACAAGGTACGTATAGTTTGGCTTGCAGAAAAATTGGAAAGAATTCCTTCTGAGACAGCCATTCTAACCTAATGGTCCGGGAGGAAAATCTCATATTTATATTAGGAGTTCGTACAACCCACACCACATAAAATGTTTAACACCATAGGGGTAGTATGGACCCTCTAGATTACTGCTATAGGTAGGTAGTAGAGGATCCATACTAATTACCTATGGTATCAAACCTTTATGTGGTGTGGATAATACCACGGTAATACGAACTCATTTTGCTCCCGGACTAGAATGCTAATGCTAGAATTGCGATGTGGTAGTTTGGCCATTGCTTACCACTTGCTGACCCGATTCTTTGCCGCCAGTATAGAGTTCATTAAAACCCTTGTGTTATTTTAGTTGCTTACTTCAATCTACGGCTGTTACTAAGCCTAAATTGTTTAACTTGACAGCCACTCACAACTTGTCGTTTAGTGTTCATTGTCTCTTTCGATTTCTATTATTGTTTCGCTCTAGAGTTCTAGTCATTAATGAGATTTCACTCCAATGAGTGCATGTCGAAAAACTTCAGTATGTCCATTTTTAAAGCTTTTTTAAGATTTTGCGGGTCATAGGCTTGTACTATAAGTTTGAGACAGACGTTTACCGCCACAAGCCGAAAGAAAAAATATATACTCAACCGACTAACCCAATCTAATGGGGCCTACCGTTTTTTTTTTCATTCACAACCAAAACATTCCAAAACAATAATTGTGTTTAAAAACTGTAGCCTACAAAAAATACTAAAAATACAGATGTTGAAGCCTTAGCAAAACTTAGAATATAGCTCTCTTCAAATACTTATAATTGTGTGTGTGTGTGTGTGTGGGTATGTAACCAAACATGTATATATCCTGCCCAATCGCCGGTTCCTATTTGGGAAATTTTGCATTCATCATACAATCAAACATTTTTTGCCTTATTTCCCCTCTATCTATGTTGCCTTTAGTGGAGAAAGCTGGTGGAAAATGCCTGCCATGCATAGTTGACATCAGGGAAGAGTCGCAGGTAGCATCAGCTGTCGAGGAAGCCGTCAAGAAGTTTGGAGGCATTGATATTCTAGTCAACAATGCGAGTGCTATTAGTTTAACAGGTTAGTGTGTTCTGAAAGGCCCATGCAGCCCAGCTAGAGTAAAAGAAGAAAAAATAAATAAAAAAAAACACAATAGTGGTAATTCCTTATATTTAGACAGATAATGTATTTGGAGTACTAGTACTGTATAATTTTATGTTCCAATGCCTGATAAATTCAATAATATTAAAACTCAAAATCAAAAGCTTGATACATGAAAGTTTTGTTATCAAATTAGACCTTTCTATCGATGGCACAAGGGGCCTATTTCAAAAAACATTTTATTTTAAATTTGCCATTTACAGTTAAAAGCTACTGAAATCATTCGATTTTACTGACTGATAGTGAACTAGTGAATTTGTTATGATTTATGAAATGGGACCTAGTACTTCTCAACCATTGATCCATGGTGCATTGGTGGATCTATAATAGCTTTTCTAGATGGGTAGCGAGGATGGGGAGCAGCCAACAATATTTGTCATGCAAAGAATTTTTGCCTCGCCTGCATACCAGAGCGAGACTATAGGCGCTGTTTTTCTGACGGCAGCGGCGTCGTCAACATTGACATCTTAAGCAGGGTTAAGTTTTTGAAATGTCATCATAACTCAGAAAATATATAGACATAGTTCATGAAACGTGGACATAAAGGTAATCTATAGTATTACCAAGAAGATTCTCTGACTGGAGTTCCAACATGCAACAGATTTATTCAAGCAGCTGTTCATTTCTAAAGAAGCACAAAAGAGAGAACGGCAATAAGGACCTTTTGATGTCCTCCTTCGAAGCCGCCAGTTTCAGTGAAGAAATCCGAGGGGTGAAATTTTACGAATATCCATTTGTATCAATTTTCCATCTTTCATATTAATAATCAAACTGAAATTTGAATGCATGACAAAACATCAATAACGAAGCACTATTACGACGATGTATTTGCCCATATTATATCAATTAACCTTTAATTAGTGAAAAAAGAAAGAATTTGACCTTTTTTTAAAAAAGGAAATACCTTGAGGATTTAAAAATGTTATAAATCAAAAATTAAATTACCGGTGTAAAATTCATAATGTAGGGTCAAGTGTTAATATCTTACAAATAAAAATATTTCACATTTTATGACTGTCAAAACATTTATTTTGAACTGCTATTTCTTTGTTTTTCTTTGCTTCATTCAACAAAATTTTTAAATGCTAACTGTTATGAATGTTGAAAATGTAAAAATGAAGTTTTTTTTTATAATATGCATGTTATTTGTTGCATACATATGCATACAATCTTAGGGAGTTTCATTTACTTGTACTTTTGTTTTAATTTTTTTTATTCATTTATAACGATTTTTTTTCTTCGAAATAACTGTAAGGACTCGACCTTAGTTTAAATGCATTGCTTAACATGATATTTAAATGAATCCTAATATGCATTTAGACCCTGTAGACACAAACGTTGTTTTTCATACATTGTCTTAATTTAGATACGGAACACACACCTATGAAGAAGTATGATCTCATAAATTCCATCAATTCAAGAGGAACATATCTTTGGTAAGAAAACTCTGATCATTTGCATTTCTTTAAAGGGAATAGTGATTGAATGTGTTCGCAGCATTCCATATACCACCCTATATCAGTGTCCATCACTGACAGTATAGTTGTAGGTACCTGTGTAAAATAGAAATCATAGCACAGAATAAGTTGTTGGCACAGGTAGGATTTGAAGTGCTGGTCATGTTTGTGGTTTATCATTCTTAGCAAAATTTATATCCTCTAATGAATTTGGATAATCTCAAGGGTATTCATTTTCAAATTCTGAGTTTTTTGTCAGATGGAATGAATTATCCTCATCCAGATCACTATGGGTGTTTCATAAATCTCTTTGTAAGTTACAAATTACTTTATAAGCAACCGGTGACCCTTTTTGAGAGAGCTAAATCAACATCAATAAAAATATTGGATACCAATTACAAAAATAAAAGATCACCAGTTGCTCGTTAAGTCATTCGTAATTTTACAGACAGCTTGGTGAAAGTCCAGTCAGGGACGGCAGCAAGTAATAAAGAACCCTTCAGACAAGTTAAATTTCCAAGAATTTGTCAGAGGTAGTAGCAAAGAACTTTACAAAGTTTGTTTACATCAAATTTGAATCAAGTCTGAGGTGAATTACATAAAAAGCACTTCATGCAAAATTGGTGTCAATGTTTTACATTAACAAAAAAATGATTGTCTATTTTACCCTGTTACAGAGAATATCATTTGTAGAGTTTCAGAGTAATAGCTTAATCGGATATTTTGAAATATTTTGAAGAATTTGAAGTTATTTCTATAGTACACTTCCATTTTTTTCAATTCAGTTCAATTCATTCATTTAATTCCAATAAACATACACATATCATACAATTACCTGAAAACTTGAGCAATGAAAGATTGAAAATATAATATTAAAATATGATATACAATATAAAAATATAATACAATATATCTATATCTATCAACAGTCCATAAATGATATCTATTTTTGTTTCTTGTGTTATAATCATGCACAGATGAATTTACAATAAGCATTGATGATAATGATTTAAGAAGTAAATTATGTTTATGTTTTAAAAGTAATATTTCACAGTGATAAGAATTCAGTTGAAATACAGTAAGATTATTGAATTAGTATGAATCTTCTCCCAGTTTGAATATTCGGGTATGGTAAGCTTATCATGCATTGTTTAGTATTTCACCATTTAATTTGCAATATCAAGATAATTAATTCTTTCAGGTTTCAAAGTACATTATGCAGAAATGTTCGTTATACAAACATACTTATTAGTAATACGTGATTGATATAATTATGTGCTTACTACTTGATAATCTTTCTGTGTTATCTTTTTGTTTTTAATTGTAAATAAAGCTCCAGAGTTTGCCTTCCACACCTCAGAAAAGGAACCAATCCTCATATCTTAAATCTCAGTCCCCCTTTGAACTTTGAACCCAAATGGTTCAGAGGTCATGTAGGTAAGTGTTAAGGGTATCAAATCCGTATAACACCATTAATTATTTACATTGATTATAACTTTATATATTTTTACCAAGGACTTACATTTCAGTTTTACAGTGTGATTGTGCAAAGTATATTGTATATGGCATGGCCAAGGGGGCAGGAGATTCAGTTTATATTTATCATTAATCAATTGCAACTTTTTGTACAGGGATGAAGTATTTGTAGTCAGGTCAACATTTGAATAAGTGGAACGTCTCTGGCAGTCTCGCCTGCATTACGCAATTCGATTTTCGATGGCTGCTATTGTTTCAAGCAGTTACTTATAGCTGGCCCTGCATTATTACCTACTTTACTATTTCACTTGCTTCATTCATGTAGTCTTCAGTCTTATACATTATTTATCTTGTCAATTGTCACGCAAAATGTACTCATTTATGTCATTGTTAGTGTTTTTTTTTTCATTTGTTATTGATTCATGAATAAAATGCAGAAAGTCCTCCTGCCAAAAAAAGATATAGTGTTATATATGAGTAAAATTGTAAGAGCAATTACATTAATTTATTTAGTTATTTTCACTTTAAGAATATTCCAGAATATCTACACCTATTTAAAGGCACATGAATTTTGTTATTTCTAAATAGAGTAAGGCACATAGATTAGATAGATTCCTTTAGTGGTGGAATGTAGACAATAGAGCCTGTCTGCAGTGGAAAATGGATAATATAGGATTAGCTATTTTGTTGACATTGTTAATTTCACTGAGGTCATTCATGAATGTTTCAGAATTTGATAGCTCCAGAAAGGAGAATGTCCTTTTTGTAGACAATACTAGAAGCTTCCAGAATAGTGAATATTTTGTATATAAGCTGACAGTTTCATCAGATCACATCATATCAGATCAGAATTAAGAGTTTCACGCTAGACTTTATGTCAAAGCTTATCTTATTTCCAACTGGAATATAACATGTATCCTCTGAGGAATTATTTGCACGCCATCAATGAACTGTTTGCAGTTACTTTGAGAGAGGAATTCTTGGTTCTCATCGAGATCATCAAGCTGTTTTATTGAACGCTTTTTAATCCATGGATTGCTGAAATTTACTGTTAATTGTCAACATCGTCTTCACGGACATTTCAACTCGTTACAGTGACTCTTGTTATTCATCGTGCTTCAACATCAGTTTCATCATCGGCATCATTGTGAACTTTAGTTTAAGGAATCATCGCAAGTCAATCAGGATACTATTATTTGGAATAATTATCAGAACTGATACTTCAGGAGATGTACATCTAAGACCAATATTTATTTTAGTTTATGATTGTTATATTTCCTGTAATAAAAAAAAGGAATCAAATTTAAAACTTAATTTTCACTGTTATTTGTTGCAGTATCGTAACAAATAAATGTGGGGGCTTGTCCGGGAAACGAAAGCCAATTTAGACAAAAAGCCAATTTGAAACTAAAACCAGTTTTCCGGGAAACGATAGCCAATTTGCACAGGAAGCCAATTCGAAACGAAAGTTATTTTTTAAATGTGAATTGAAAACATTTTGGATTTTTTGGGAAAGTTCTAGAATATACTATACTGTGTTATTACTTGATGTATTTTTGTATATTCCACCATGGCTACATTTGATGTTGAAGAATTTCTTGCAATTGTCATATGATCAGTTGAGTCACTGAAAAGGATGATTTGATAATTTATTCTTAAAAAAATCATTTTTTCTAAGCTAATTATCGGTTATCAAAAAACGTGAAATGTGCACTTTATTTCACTGTTCATTAAATTGAACTTTTATCTATATAACAAGACCAATCTGGTAAGGAATAAACAATTCTAAGAGCAAAAAACGCTGATTGGAAAGATCGTCTTCAACGGGCTGCTGTCAGCTCAGCTGCTCACTGCTCATTGTGTGATGAGGTCACTCAGCTGGAGCTCGATCGCAAGAGGACCGGTGGAAGGCAGAAATATGGCATGAAAATAAATCATTTTTGAGAGCTGATTTCTGCAAACTCTAATCACTATTTTGAAAAGTGAAGTTATATATCTTATTAGTAATACTTTCCCTTTACAATGATGACCACAAGAAGTCATTATAAAATACTTTTGATTCTTCGGGTGTGTACTTTTACGACATGCATTTTATACTCCATTTTTTGCCAACCGTCTTGGATTTTGGGGGCATGGAGGACCACATATTGTCTTTGTTACTTGTCCCAACGTATTTCCTGACCCATTTAATCATGGGTTAGACATAAACATCATATCCCCAAGGCAGATGTTAAACAAACTATGTCTGGTCTTAGGGTTTTTAGAACAACAGCTATTATAGACTCCAATCTTAAAGCCACCTTGGATATTTTGACATTATGGTCCACTGACTGCCCTTGCAACTTGTCCCAGTTTACTACTTGATCCTTGAAATCACCAATGAATAAAACCCAAGTAAAATACACTGAAACAGGTAATAGATCTGAATTGTGATTTTTTAAGGCCATGCCCGAGGGAGCCATGTGTACGCAATCTTGGATTTCCAGCCAGGGATTTTCAGGTACCCTGAAGTGCTTAGGCTATGTTCATTCCTTTTACCCATTATACAATTGAATACAAGCATGTATGCACCGAAAACATGTCTAGATCTAGAGTAGGTTAGGAGACGGTTATGTTAATTATTAGTTAACTATGGCGGCCATCTTGAAACTTACCGGATGGGGATTAGACTTTTAATATGTTATTTCAGAGATCAAATAAGACAAACAACAGCTGACAAAAGAAACTTTCGTTACAAGTTAGGGGTTCAAAATAGAGCCAAAAAGGTGAAATTGGCGGCCATATTGTTTTTGCCAATTTCGGGATTTTAGTGTTTTAAGGATTTTAACATTAAAATCAAGGTTGGCAAACAGCATATTTGGACTCAGCTCCCTCAAATAATGCTTAAACACTTCTCAATTCAGCATTTACAGGATTTGCCTAAGACAGTCTACTTTTTTCAAATCTGGACCTCACTATTATCTATTTATTTTCTTATGATAATCTTTATCATTATTACTATTTTCATTTGATTTCATTGATTGATTGATTTTTTTTTAAATTTATTTATTTTTAATATATATATATTTTTTTTCTTGGGGGGGGGGGCGATGAAAGACAGCCTAAAGGTTTATGTTATCCCACCAATCGAAATGATAGGGATATTAGTGTACTTGTATAGGGTTATACAACCTTTTGTTTTTTAAATATTATTTTTTAAATTCTTTTCTTTTTTTTTCTTTCATAATTTACATTGTGGTAAAATCTTAGGAGGGGGGGGGGATACCCCCTCCATCCTAAGATTTTAGCACTTCCCCTATATTATTATATTGACTATATATGTATTTTCAAATTACATTTATGGTATCTTGTTTTATTTCTGGTAATAAACCCATTTATTCATTCAATGATAGAAGATGTCTCTCAGACTCTCATTAATATTGTGTTTTTTTACAAATATCTTTTTTTCCCCAGCCTATTCAATAGCCAAGTATGGAATGTCTTTATGTGTATTGGGAATGGCAGATGAATTCAAACCTTATGGTATTGCAGTCAACGCACTCTGGCCAAGAACAGGTACCTAATATTGTTCCTCCCCAAATCCTTCTCTCTTTTTGGAAAAAACCTATTTCCCTCCCCCTCTCTTATGTTGTTGGAAAATTGGTATAGAAATACTGAAGATCACAAACACAGATTAGTACATGTGGGACTGGTATTATTGTTGGTGGCAAAAGTACTCATCATCTTCCTGTTGGATTGTGCTTTATATAATGAAAATCCATATTTTATTGTTTGAAACAGAAATCAGAAATAGAATTCCTAAAAAAATTCATTTTGCCAAATTGATGTGACCAAGATTCCGGTCTTAAATTCGTCCAATGTCACCAAGTCCATGGCTGTGGATGATTTGCTAAATTGCCCCTAAAGTCTCTCAATATTGGCCTTGGAAGTTTTTTGTGCCTTTTGTTTTTTTCCAAACTTGTGCTGTACGACAGAACTATGCCCTGTAGGAAATTATCCTTGACCTAATAATATGTTGAAATTTAAGGCCTGAAATGTTCTGTTCATTCTATGTAGGCATCTGGACTGTTGCCATGGATATGATCGGAGGCGAGTCGGAATCCACGATGAGGAGCTGTAGAACAGTGGATATCGTCAGCGATGCTGCATACGCTATTTTCCTCAAAGACAGTTCAACCTTCACAGGAAACTACTGCATAGATGATGAGATTATGAGGTCCGAAGGCATCACCGACTTGGAACGGTACTCCTGCGTGAAGGGTTAGTGATTAGTGAAAAGGAAAATTATGAAATGAAATTAAAAGTTATGAAAGTTTCATGCATCAAATGCCAAATCCCCGGCCGAACTGCATAATTTCCTGTGCATGTATCAGGCATGCATGTAGCAATGTTCATATTATGCTTGAAGTGAAGAGGCAAAATCAATACGGGGTTCATCTGTCTGGCTTTCCTCATCTTACCTATTTTGCTTTTTATAAGGGATTCATAATTCTGCACTTTTTTCATGTCACTATAGGGTGCGTCATCTCCACAAAGTCATGAAGGTTGACAGTTATTGAAGTGTGTGAATTTGTGTACGTGCAGTCAGCCGTGAAAAGGCAGTTGCATGATAGCCTACCCGTAAAAGGTACCAAATAATTGTGATGAATCCAGGTAATCTATCCTGATGTCGCTCTTGTATTCATGTTCAAGTTATCTGAGAATGTTTCTATTGATTAGCTGGCCAAGATGTTTTATCTTCTACTTTCTCTGACAGGGTCTCCTCTCCTCCCTGGCTTCTTTGTGGGCCCGATCCAAAGCCAAACCAGGGGAATTCATTGGATCTTTCCCAGATGAATTGACTGGAGGAGGAGCAGTAGCCGGTGGGGGTGATGCAGGAGCTGGTGGAGCCGTAGCAACCATGTTTGATAAGATGGGAGGCATGCTGAGTGATAGTCATGTCCAGAAGATTGGTTCAGTCTTCCAGTTTGAGCTCTCAGGAAACCGTTATGAAAGAAGTAGAGCGTTGCGGTGTATAATCGCTTGGAGCCATAGTTGCCAGAGTTGGCATAATTATGCTTTTTGGCATAATTTGGACCGCTTCAGCATCTGGCATTATGCTTGGCATAATTTGACAAAATTTAGCATAATTTTAGCATAATTTGGACTTCTTTGGTGAAACCAGGTGGGGACATGTGGGGGCACGTGCCCCCCCCCAATCGGCTGGCCAAAAAAAAACGGGGAAAAGGAGAAAAAGAGGGAAAAAGGAAGAGAAACGTAGTGGGGGAAAGAAGAAATTGTTTATCATAGTATTATATTATGTTATGTAACATAAGAAGCATTTTTTCACAACTTTACGTTTTTGCTTAATTGTGTCTTCATTGTTCCTGGCGCTCACATAGACTTTTTAACGAGATATATAAAACTGCTGTACTAAAGCCTCCCGTTTTAAAATCAATGTACAACAAAATAATACATTTCCTCTCAATTAGAGTTATTATTGTTGTAAGTAGTAATATATTCTTTTTTTATGACTACTGAAAGTTATTGCCCTATTTTAAGGTCTTAATATAAAACATTTCCTGTCCGTGCTAACGTTCGCATTAGTGGATTGGTGAGATTTCTGCTCTTCATGAACTCCTAAAATCAGTCCTTAAAATGTAGATTTTTCTGATCTGAATATCAAAAAATTTTAGCTCGCGCTTCGCCCTCGCAGTATTTCATTAGTGAGATGCGTATGATAATCATGATTACAATGACTTCAAAAAGTGCTCCATGTGTTTAGATATAATTCTAACAAAATCAGCAAGCGCTTGGCACTTGCATTAGATTACTATGGTGCGATATGTATACTCTGACTAAATGGATTCGTAACTATAGTCCTTAAAATATCCATGTTTGGGGTCAATATATACAAAAATTTCAGCTCGCGCTTCGCGCTCGCATCATTTGGTTAGTCAAATACGTAGGGTCTTAGAGAATTCCTACAAACAACCCTTAGAATGCCCCTCTTCAGGTCTATATTTCCTAAATTTTCAGCTCGCACTTTCGCGCTTGCAGTATTTGATTAGTAAGATACGTATGATAATCATGATTACATGACTACAAAAGGTGCTTCATGACTGTGTTTAGATGTAATTCTAACAATTTAAATCAGCAAAGGATGGCACTATAGCATTAGATGACTATGGTGAGATATTTATACTCTTAATGGATTCTAACATATAATCCTTAAAATTTCCTTGTTTAGGGTCAGTATATACAAAAATTTTAGCTCGCGCTTCGCGCTCGCATTGTTTGTTTAACGAGACAGTTAAGTATCATGATTACAAAACAATTCGCTTATAATGTCAATTTTTAGCCCTCAATATCAAAATTTTTCAGCTCACGCTCGCATTATTTAATCAGAGAGATACATATTCGTTTGATGGCACTGCATGTCCTTAAAATATCTCTATTAGGTCAGTATACCTGACAACTGAGCGCGCTTCGCGCGCTCCGGCCTAAGTGACCCGAGATTTTTGCTGGTGTCCCCCCAATGCCGTGACCCACGGTACGCCACTGGCAAGTCTAATTATCTGTTTTTAGAATTGATGTTCGAAATTTGTTTAAACTTTTTTTTTCCAGATGTCTTGTTAAACCTTAAACTTGAATGTTGTAGGTGTTTTCAGATGCCTTGATATACCTTATAAACTTGAATGGTTTAGGTACATGTGTCATCAGATGCCTTGGACCTTTGACTTGACTTATGTGTTTTCACTTTCCACATGCTATTTTATACATTAAACTTGAAACTCGTGTGTTCAGATACCTTGATATACCGGGTACATACATGAAACTTGCTGCTGTCTTTCCACTTGTCTTTTTTATACATTACACTTGAATTTTACTATGAGATGCCTTGCCATACCTCAAACTTGATGACTTGTTATACCTCAAACTTTACTTTTGTAGTTATTTTCATATGCTTTGCAAACTTTGACAACTAACAAATATACATGCCTTGTTATACCTTATTAAGTAACTGCATAGCCTTACAACCAATTCTATTCAAAACCAAAAAGGGGTACTCCCTCCCGTTAGTGTGCGAATTGCAGAATCTAGCTTATATGTCGGTCAATTCCCATGTAAAATGTATGCAGTTGGCAAGTACATGTGTACTCCTGTTTTCATGAAGTAAGACTGTTATCTGCTTCTGAATTTTGGTAGCTATGTAATTGTTATACATGTTGGTAGATGCATTGTTATGCTTGTATATAGATTTGATATTAAGTCATGAGTTTAAAGGTCAGAAGTCTGAGGTATTTCATTTTGTGCATGCACACATTATAGATTATATCAAAATACTTATGTTGACTCAGGGTCTCTGTGAAAATACCTCACAAATAAGCTGCAGATGCCAATAATTATACCAGACATCTATATGCGTCATTTTGTGTTGTTCTTTCTCTGGTTGTAATTCAGTTGTGCATAGCGCATGACAGATGTTGTTTCATGATGTAATAATCGCAGTTAAAGAACAAATGGGTTGAGAAAAAAATATACCATTTTTAAATTTTATTTTAAGCAGTCACAAAATTTGAGACAGAAATATTCAATAATGTTGTTAATCGTCTTTTATAGATTTGAAGCAATTCCTGCAGCATCATACAGAAAAAAAAGATATAACATGAATTTTACATGCTTACGACAAGAAAGTTTCCCCCTCGGTTACTATGTCAACCAAGTATTCCCATGCAGGATCTAAAAAACTTATTTTGAATATAGAACTATACCCCTTTTCAGCAAGCTTGACTATTTTGTTTATTAAAGATTAGAATAAAGACAGGCAGGGTGTGAGTGGCGATGCAAGGCAGGATGCATTTTGTTTGTGGGGGGGGGGGAGCTCAGGCCAATATTTTGTTTATGTTTTTTTTAAGTCTTCACAATCTGGACAAGATACATACAGGTTTTCATACCCCCGCCCCTTCTTTCAGGCTTCTCCCAGTGCATGAGAACCGTGCAAGTCATTGCATTTTTGCATCTACTGAGCAAATTGATTATTGTAAATAAATTGTCAATTTTTTTTATTATTTTTTTATATTTGATTTTATAATTTTCAAAAAAAAATCAAATTTTATTTTTCAATTTTTTGTTTTTTTAATAGTTTTTATTTTATTTATATAGACATATTTATTTATTTCATTTGATTTCAAAAAATTGTTAAGTTATCTCACCCATTTTTGCAAAAATTTTAGCGTAATTTAGTATTTTTTGCTGCTCCATGTTGTTATTTCATTTGGCATAATTTTAGCATAATTTTGCGGTCCTCCCTAGCATAATTTTATTTTGAGCGCTGGCCACACTGCTTGGACCCCGTTTTATAAAGGCTTGTTTTGATATCAAATGCACAAAACTTCTTTAAGGACAGAATAAATAATAGGAATAACAACATACAAAATTATAAAGCGCTTTATACGACACTTTCAAATCGCTAAGAAAGAAGGGGAAAAGAATATATAAGTTCATGATATCTCAGTAGAAGTGCAACAAAGAAACAGAAAGTGAAAACACCATTACGAAACATCAATTATTCATAGGCCTATAAATAAATAGACTATCAGCCAATGAATGATTTCAGTACCTGAAAATTGCACATTTGTTAATGAAACTGGCCCCTGTAAGTCAATATGCAATTTGATATTCATGCCTGAATTTTAAGTATTTTACTCAGTATTTTGCTTACGAAAAATACTTAACCATCTTTGGTATTTAATTGCATTTTTGTGGCTAAGTGTTTTGCTTATACAGCATCTAATTCAGCTGCCTACCAGACTTAACATGCCTAAGTCTGGCTTGCGCGCAGTTTATAAACATGATGTGCGCAATATTATACAAAATTTGAACAAACGAAAACAAAATGAACTATACTAAAAAAAAATTCTCTGAGTGAGGGGCGGGGCTAAGAGTTGTCACAAAATCTGAGAACAGTAGACGTCCTAGATCTATACTGTAAAGGGTTTAAACTTAGATGAAATTTCAATGAAGTATTGCTTTTTTGCTTCACGAACAGACGAGAGAACTTTATTTCTGACTTTACGATATTCATCTTTGAATTCATCATTATCATCAGATTTGTCTTTAGGGTAGTCACGTATACAAGTTCGAGAATATCATTAGTCATCCAAGGATTATATCTATTCTTTACCCGTACTTCTTTTGTAGGAGCATGTTGATTAAAGGGCTAAAGAACAACTAGACATAATGGGTAGTAGACAAACTGGCTGTGGACGAATTAGACATGTCGGATCAGACCAAACAAAATGTAGACAATGCATGATTGATAGTAGATCTCATTGAATCATGGGGGTTCTCATTAACACCACATGCCTCTGAAAATGTGTTGCTTTCTTATCTCTCTTGATCAGTCTTATATATGTTGCTTACTTAAAACACATTTTCTTTTTATCTATCATAGTCTTGTATAGGATCTTAGCTGCACTAGAACAGGAGACATCCCAACCATGTGGTATATGCTTGAATAAATGTACTGTTTGATCATTCCAAGCTCTGTGTTTGCTTATGATTTTTCGTGCTAACTTTACCACACATTCCTATGTGAAATGCCGTTCCTTTCCTATTTTTCTTTGGGCACAATTATCCCAGTTTTCAATTAGAAAAATGAAGGACTTTGTCAGACAGCCATTGAGATATATATGCGTTATTCTCTCCAATACTATTTACCATCTAGGCAAAGAACCTGGAACGTGGTACCTTGATCTCAAGAATGGCTTAGGGTCAGCAGGCTCCGGGGCGCCCTCTAGTGACGCTGATGCTACCTTGTCATTAGACAGCGATGACTTCATCAAGATGTTTGAAGGCAAGATGAAAGCTTCTGTGGCCTTCATGGGTGGTAAACTCAAGATCAAAGGAGACATGATAAAAGCTATGAAGCTGGAAAAACTCATGGAGGAATTCTACAAGCTTGCATCGGCGGAGGCGCCCAAGGCTGAACCTGCAGCAGCAGCATCGGGAAGCAACAGGGGACAGATGGAAGGGATGATCACAACGATACGAGAGCTTCTAAGCGAAGAGATGGTCGGGAAGATCGGAGCCGTCTACCAATTTGATGTTTCAGGTGAGGAAATCGAGAGACGTGTATTCTAACATTTTATATGAAATTGTTGTGATAAGTTGTGATTTAATTATTTAAAGCCAATTATTACTCAATTCTCTAGGTCCAATGTATCAGCTCTTTTAACACTCAAATCATCCTACTGTGTAAATGATATGTAAAATAGTTTTCTTCACCATTAAACATGTTAAAGCATGAGGAAAAAACACGGAGATATAGGAAACATACATTGTAACCCAATTTGGATGTTTCCGCGTTCCAGTCATTTTAGCGCAGAGTTAGACCTACATTTTGTCATATAGACCATGGTTCAAGTTAAAACATTAAAGGAGAGTAGGAGACATCCCAACCATGGGCTATGTGTTGGAATGAATTTACTGTTTATTCATTCCAAGCTCTGTGTTTGCTTATGATTTTTCTTGATAACTTCACCACACATTCCTATGTGAAATGCTGTTCCTTTTTTCTTTGGGAACAATTTTCTCTGTTTTCAATCAGAAAGATGAAGGACTTTGTTAAACAGCCATTGAAAAATGTATATGCATTATTCTTTCCATTGCTATTTACCATCTAGGCAAAGAACCTGGAACGTGGTACCTTGATCTCAAGAATGGCTCAGGGTCAGCAGGTTCCGGGGCGCCCTCTAGTGACGCTGATGCTACCTTATCATTAGAGAGCGATGACTTCATCAAGATGTTTGAAGGCAAGATGAAAGCTACTGTGGCCTTTATGGGTGGTAAACTCAAGATCAAAGGAGACATGATGAAAGCTATGAAGCTGGAAAAGCTCATGGAGGAATTCAAGAAGCTTGCATCGGCGAAGACGCCCAAGGCTGAGCCTGCAGTAGCATCGGGAAGCAGCGGAGGGCAGATAGAAGGGATGTTCACTAGGATACGAGAGCTTCTGAGCGAAGAGATGGTCGGGAAGATCGGAACCGTCTACCAATTTGATGTTTCAGGTGAGAAAATCGAGAGGCCTGTATTCTGACACATAAGTTTTTTTGAAACTCTGGTCTTAAGATGTGATTTAATGATTGAAAGCCACAAGTTTTTAATAGTACAGGTTCAACTCTTTGCAAGACTGGCCCCAAGAGTTCATTTCAAATGAATAAGGCCATGAAATTGTACTGACAAATATGTCTCTATTCTATTTTATTAACTGTCATTTTCCTTGTTAAGCATTTGTGTTTCTATTTTCCTGCATATTGTGAAAAATTGGCAGTCTCGATACTCCCCGATTTTGCTATTTTAGATTTCCCTAATTTCAATAAGTTTTATTTAATTTCGATTTTGCAAGCCTGTCACATACTATGCAATCAGATTTCAACCTCTTTTTTTTGCACATTACTATTTCAAATTAATTCTGAAAATACTCTATAATGTAATTCATTTTGATACTGCCGATGAGTGGTACGTCAATACTAAACCATCTCCCTGTAAACCCCCATTAATTACCCCCCCCCCTTTGGACAGGTGACGAGGCAGGGTCATGGACCCTGGATCTCAAGAACGGTTCTGGATCCGCCAAGGCCGGTGCCGCCGAGAACCCGGACGTGACCATGATCATGGACGCCGCCCTCTTTGTCAAAATGTTCCAGGGTAAGATGAACCCGACCATGGCCTATATGGGCGGCAAGCTGAAGATCAAGGGAGACCTTGGTAAAGCCATGAAGCTGGAGGGTATCATGAAGAAGATGCAATCAAAGCTGTAGAAGTAGTTTGAATGTATTCAAATGGACTTATTTTATTGTGAGGTTTTATAAACCCACAATTATAATGCCAAGGGACAAGATTTTTAAACAGGGCAAAGTGTCATAAAAAATACAATTTACAATTTATTGTCATAGTAATTCTATGAAAACCTTATACAGCAAGGTGATTACAATTTGTTGGAAATAATCCTTACCAGGCCTGTGCATCACAAAAAGTACATGCAGGTGTATTATTACTTTTTTGTGTTTGTTTTTGTTATGTGAAAAAGTTTAATAAAATATTATAATCAGCTATGTTAAATTTTGTTACAGGGTTTAAATACTTGAGAAATTCTAATGCGCAGTCAACCCGCTAGGCCACAATCCTGTTATTTCTTTTATCAACATGATATTGAATTTAAAATACAGGTGAAATTGAGTAGTAGGATTTCATGAGACCACAGATATTGTTATGATTAAGCCAAATCAGAGTTAGAATATGTACATAGCATTGCCTTTTCTTATAGAAGGTCGACTCTTGCAGACTTAAAACTGCAACAATTCTCCATTTATTACTATACAAGTGTCTCTATTATGAAATAGATTGATACCAAATGTTTATCTGTATTATCATGTGTCAAATTATCATTATTTCACAGTTAATCTCATTTTTTTTCATTTTATGATTTTTAATTGAATAAAATATCATATTTGAAGTCATGTATATCGCTCTGAACTATTGCTTTAACTTTCTCTACATTCCAAAACCCCTATAAGTAGGATTATCATTGCAGGGTACAGGGTAGATTTGAAAAGATAAAACTGACTTACTGATTAACCTAGACGTTAAGTGTTTCCTATGTAAATGGCTATAAACCAGCTTGGCGTTTACCAGCAAAACGCTGTCCTGTCGAGTTCCTACGGGAGTTACCATAAACAAAAACATCTTTGGCCCTTTGCATACCCTGATCCCGGTACACCATCCATGGTACTAACCGATTGATGGACAAGTTTACGGTGAAAGTAACTTTTCTACAACATGCCGGCTCTCCTCACCATTGCATAGTCAGGATGACGATTTCTTTGGAAAAAAAATGTGAACTACCAATTCACCTTGAATTAGGGGTCGGTTGCAATTAATATTACAGAAGTGGCCCATTGCATAATTAGTTAAAATCAAATTGTACTCCTAAAATTGATCCTAAATGGATTTCCAATCCAGCAGATTTGTTTATTTGTGTTCAAATTTGATTCATTCTGCAACTGGTCCGTATAGGTAATCTCCTCGCACGGTCTAAGCTTTAAAGTAACAGTTTTCCATGATTTTGTCCCGCATACATTCGTAATTATGAAGCTTCGTTATTCCGAAGGTTCGTTTGTCTGAAAACGAAATGAGGTTCGTAATTCCGAAGGTTAATTAATCCGAAAACGAAATGAGGTTCGTTAGTCCGAAAACCAAAAGATTAACGAACCTTATTTCATTTTCGGACTAACGAACCTTCGGATCAACCAACCTTATTTCGTTTTCGGATTAACGAACCTTCGGAACAACGAACCTTATTTCGTTTTCGGATTAACGAACCTTTTGAATAACGAACCTTCGGAATAACGCCACAAATGTTCGGATTAACGAACCCTTACGTTTTCGGATTAACGAACATCGAGGTATAGGCAATTTACGTGTATCGCAATTACGAACCTTCGGAATAAAGGACCTTCGGAATTACGAAGTGTTTCCATGAGTTTGTCCAATTAACCAATAAATATTTTGGGGTCTATATCTTAGAATTACATGTAGATTGATAGAAAATGTTATGTTCATCCCCCTTTACTTGCCATGAAGGGATGATATTGAGCACCCTAATAGGCGGTGGTTGTATGACTATCTACACAGCAAAAACTGTAGTGTTAACCGGTGTACATAGAGGACCACACCAGTTATTGGCGGTGTTAAATTGGTGGTGCTAGTTTTACACCTATTGGTGTTATGACAACACCTTTGGTTGTACATTTACACCCTTTGGTGATATGTTCAATCTCTAGGGTGTAATTTTAACACCTCAGGGTGTGGTCCTCTATTAACACCAATTGGTGTCAGTTTTAACACCACAGTTTTTACAGTGTTATTTTATGACTAAATATACTATTTGTATGATTATGAAAATACTATGTATATTGGGTTTAAAACATAAATGGATTCAATTATAGAATTATTTGCAATCAAATTGTTTAGAATAATGATTAAGAATAAAGGAACTCTATGTGTGAAATTATATTGGTTGGTTGAAATTTATGGATGATTGGTTGATTTGTGCTTACAAAGCACACAATTTTTTGACTGTATTGATGTAAATGCAATGAATTAACTGATTAAATTAATGATTTTTTATTGTCTTTGCTTTAGAGTTCAAATTTTCCCAAACTCCATGATGGAGGACTTAAGATTTTTAAGCCCATTTACATTATATGTACAAAATGAATATTGATTTGAAACTGACTGAATTTATCGTCCGGTTATTCGCCTTGAATTAAAGATTAAGGATCTTTTCTCAATGTCAATGAAGGCCATTTTATTTGAATTAAGATAATAATGATAATAATAGTATAGATAATTATACAATGATAATAACATCAATAGAAATGATAATGAGAGATGATAATGTTAATAATATTCATGATAACATTGATAATGAATAAAATGATATTAAAGGGTACTCACTGCTGAAGATAATTATTATTTAACCAGAGTAGATTCATTTGTAACTTGGTAAAACACTGAAAATTTTATCAAAATCTGATAAATAGCGAAGGTATTGATTTTCCAAACAAATTAGCAATATTTTGTGAAAACGGTTATATGCACTCCGTCATGAATATAGGTAGGCTAACGGTTTCATGCCCACACATTCCTTTTTCATGTTATCACATTGATTTTTGTTTAAAGATTTCATACAACTGTGTATGATTATTGTAACAAAATTGGTTGCAGCAATGTTGATCTTACACATTAAATCAGTTTTCAATTCATTTCTTGTTTTCATTCTAGGAGGGAAAATTTGATTATATATATAATTCTCTACTAAAATACAAAAGAATAAGTGCGAATATTACACCACTAGCTAATAGATTGCTCAGTGCATATTCATGAATACATGCATAGAATTATTTCACCGAAATTATTCCGCCCCCCCCAAATAAATAAATAACAAATGTCATAAATATCTTATATCATTTTCAATTTTCAATCTGCAGGTGTACCCCTTTAATGATAATCGGGGGAGGGGGGGTGTCTAAGGAACGAAAATTAGACAATAAAAACCTTCGATAGATTATTTTCTTCCTGATCTCAATTACTGGACAAGGGCAAGCTTTAGGATGAAAAAGAAGATGAAAAATACATATTGTTCAAAATAGATATGAAATAGACATGAAATGAAATATTACGAAAATTTGCTTCTCCCAGTTGATCGCTGTGCAGCGCCAGATCGACGAGGCTCTATCCCTTTAATTGTTAAACGCCAAACTGGATAGCAGGAACTCCCACTCTTTAACGTCTTTTGGTCTGTCGCAGCCGGAGTTCGAACCCTCGACTTCCCGGCGAGACGGACACTCTACCAACCAAGCCAACACACCGGTCACCCCAACAAAAACTGATTCGTATCAAAAGGGAACATTCAGACGAACATTTCATCGAATTTTGGATAAAAAAGAAGAACGTTATGACATTTCAAATTTTAACAAATAATAGTTGATATGCGAATATGAAAGTCCATGATGTCGCGCACAATTTCTTTTTGTATTTTATGGTATGAATCATAAATCATTATTTCAATTTTTTGTAGATATGGCAGAGAAAAAATACTCTTCATCATCAAATCACGAAAAATTCAGCATTATGCTCGTTTGATTTTTTTTTCAAATTAATTTTTGTTAGGGATAGACTTCGTCCTTTAATCTTCACTATTTAGAAATTGTTCAGGAATTAATGATTAACAGCGGTGACCCATGCTCACCTATCATGTTCCATGTTTGACATAATAGCGATGAAGTGTTTGTTCGGTTATATTTTATATGAAAAAATTATGTGTTGTGGTACATGGTTCTTGAAATGATCGTAGTTCATTTTCAGTGTTGATCATACGAAGGCAAAGTTCATTTCAAGGGGGAAGGGTGTTTTATAAAGCCATTCGTAAGTTAAGAGCGACTGGTGATCCTTTCTTGCGGTAAATGATATTCACAATGAAATGTCAGTTGGTGATTATTTAGCGCGTTAGGAAGGTTCACCAATCATTTTTAAAGTCACTTATACCCCCTTTACACCAACGCTACGTCCATGCAGTTATACCCCCATTACACCAACGCTACGTCCATGCACTTCTCGCTACGTCAAAGAAAAATTGCCATGACGCAGTGGGAACTGCTGCAGCGTACTGAGAGCGTAGCCTAGAGAACTGTTATTGACGTGGCAAAGTCTGCATGATCTCCGAAAACAAATTTTCCGCTACGTGGACTTTGAACATGTCCAAAGTCCGCGTAGCGGAAGCACCGTCTAAACCGAGCGTAGTAATGACGCAGTAAAGACCTACCAACAGCATCATAGACGTAGCGGACACCGAAAGAACGTGGCAACAACCCTGTCCATGTCTACTGTACTGCCACTACGTGGCCACCACGTAAACTCGGTTGGCTCTACGTCCAAATAGACGAAGGTACAGAAAGTCGCGCAATCTGCTGGATGTAGTCGGAACGTAGCGGTAACCGTTTCGATGCAGCATGGACCGGCTCTGCGCGCAGAATGAATTTTGTGGGCACACTACACACGCACCATAAACGTCAAATTAACGTGATGCGGACGTAGCACTCACGTGACAATTTCACGTCTTTCGAGAAATTCAAACAAAGTTGGCGCCACGTCCCAGGGTTTCTTCGGAACTTCAAGAACTTAGCGGGAACTTCGTCTGGTGTAAAGGGGTATAACGTCATTGAAAAATGGCCATAAAGCAATCGGACATGCCACGGCGTACCGAGAGCGCAGCGAGAACTGCTATTGACGTGGCATAGTCTGCTTGATCTCTGGAGACCCATTTTGTGCTACGGGACTTTGAACATGTCTAAAGTCCACGAAGCAGGAGAGCCGTCTGAGGAGTGCGTAGTAATGACGCAGCAAGGACCTCCTTGGGACCCACTAACATCTCCAACGACGTAGCATAGACGCGGTGCAACGTAAAGAACGAGAAACAACTCTCCATGTCTACTGCGCGGCCGCCACGCACAGTCAGTTATCAATACGTCCTATACATCAGGGGGGGGGGCGTTTCATGAAAGGACTTGTCAGATGTTTTATCCGACAAGCCGAGTCCCATAATTTATCCGACAGTTACCATAGTAACAGTACGTCTCAGCCAATCAACATCATAAAAAGATGTCGGATCTGACAACTTGTCGGATGAAAATGTTGATGAAACACTCCCTAGGTGATGTTCCCACTTCGTTGTTGAAATTCCGAAGAAAACCTAGCATCCGGTGCCAGTTTCATTTTATTTTGTATAAAAAGGTGAAATTGTTAAGCACATGCTACGTCCGCACCAAGTTCTTCTGAAATTCCCGCTATGTTTGTTTTGCGCTTGAAAGAGGTTCACCCTGCGTCGAAGCGTTTCCGGTACGAATTCTGACTCCATCAGCAGATTGCTGTACTTGTACATTCGTCTATTTGGACGTAGCGCCAACTGGGTGTGTGAGATGGCCGCGTAGTGGTCGCGTAGTAGCAGTACACATGGACAGAGTGATTGCCACGTTCTTCCTGCGTCCTCAACGTTTATGCTACGTCGGCGGAGTTGTTAGTAGGTCCTCACTGCGTCATTACTACGCACTGTCCAGACGTTGCTCCCGCTACGTGGACTTTTGACATGTTCAAAGTACACATGACTGAAATTGGTCTCTTGAGATCATGCAGACTATCAACAATAGTTCTCGCCAGGCGCGTACGCAGGATTTTTTAAAGGGGGGGGGGGGGTTTCGAGCTGATTTTTGTCTCACCTGCGAAGCAAAGTGAGACTATAGGCGCCGCTTTTCCGACGGTGGCGGCGACGGCGGCGGCGTCAACATCAAATCTTAACCTGAGGTTAAGTTTTTGAAATGACGTCATAACTTAAAAAGTATATGCACCTAGTTAATAAAACTTGGCCATAAGGTTGATCAAGTATTACTGAACATCCTATTAGAGTTTCATGTCACATGACCAAGGTCAAAGGTCATTTAGGGTCAATGAACTTAGACCATGTTGGAGGAATCAACATTGAAATCTTAACCTGAGGTTAAGTTTTCGAAATGTCATCATAACTTAGAAAATATATGGACCTAGTTCATGAAACTTGGACATAAGGTTAATAAAGTATCACTGAACATCCTGCATGAGTTTCACGTCACATGACCAAGGTCAAAGGTCATTTAGGGTCAATGAACTTTGGCCGAATTGGGGATATCTGTTAGAATAGGAAGAAATGATCACACTTATAAGATGAATGTTCCATTTGCTAGTAAAGATTATTACATGAAGTCCTTCTATCCTCGAACAATTAATGAATGGAATCATCTCCCACAAATAGTAGTTAGCAATCAATCACTTCATACATTTAAATCAGCTTTGTTAAAATATCTCCAATTAGACACCTGAATTATCATTATGCAAATTTAGTACTTTGAAGAATTATTTATTATCTCCCTGCTGTAGTTTTATTTTCATATGATATTCTGCCTATTTGTATTTCTTATCTAATGTTATTGATTATGTATTGTTTTATATTCTGGGATGCCGACTTGTATGGGTTTTTCTAGACCTTGTTTGGCAATCCAAGACATGTAAATAATTCATTTTATCTGTCTGAATAAATTCAAATCAAATCAAATCAAATCAAATCTGTTGAATTCCCATCATAACTTTGAAAGTTTATGGATCTGATTCATGAAACTTGGACATAATAGTAATCAAGCATCACTGTAAATTTTGTGCAAGTTTCAGGTCTCATGATTAAGGTCAAAGGTCATTTAGGGTCAATGAACTTTGGCCGAATTGGGGGTATCTGTTGAATTACCATCATAACTTTGAAAGTTTATTGGTCTAGTTCATTAAACTTGGACATTAGAGTAATCAAGTATCACTAAACATCCTGTGCGCGTTTCAGGTCACATGACCAAGGTCAAAGGTCAATGAACTTTGGCCGAATTGGGTGTATCTGTTGAATTACCATCATAACTTTGAAAGTTTATGGATCTGATTCATGAAACTTGTACATAAGAGTAATCAAGTATCACTGAACATTCTGTTCGAGTTTCAGGTCACATGATCAAGGTCAAAGGTCATGTAAGGTCAATGAACTTTGGCCATGTTGGGGTTTTTTGTTGAATAACTATCATATCTCTGTAAGTTTATTGGTCTAGTTCATAAAAAGTGGACATAAGAGTAACCATGTATCACTGAACATCTTGTGCGAGTTACAGTAGTATTCAAAGTCAGCACTGCTGCTATATTGAACCGCGTGATGCAGGTGAGACGGCCAGAGGCATTCCACTTGTTTTTTTTAAATCTCCCGCCCAGTCTCTAAAAAGTGATGAGCGGGGGGAGGTGATGATTTTTTTTTCTTTTTTTTTCAGCGCTGCAAATAAGACAATAACATTTAAGTGGGGATGGGGTATGTAACAGTGCGGTCATGATCCCCGAGCGAGCAGAAATGTTCTCGTTTTTGCGTTGAAAACATAACCTTTTTGTCAATAGTTTGTTGGTATCATAGCCGATCGATACTACATGTCCTTCGGATCGTGATATGGCCTTGATCAGAACACTAGAAACTTGAGAAATGTCATGAATAATTACGAGCGAGCGGAGCGAGCGAGCCGAAATGTTTGCGTTTTTCCGTCAAAACATACAATTCTTCTCAATAGCTTGTTGGTAATGATTACATATTAGTTGATGATACATGTCCTTCTGCTCGTAAGTCTCATGATATGGCCTTGATCAAGAGACTAGAAACTTAAGAAATTTCATAAATGATTACGAGTGAGCGGAGTGAGCGAGCCGAAATTTTCGCGTTTTCCCGTCAAAACATACATTTCTTGTCAATAGTTTGTTAGTAAATCAAGTATTAGTCGATGCTACATGTCCTTCTATTCGTAACACTCATAATACGGCCTTGAACAGGAGACTAGATACTTATGGAATTTCATAAATTATTACGAGCGAGCGGAGCGAGCTAACCGACATTTTAGCGGTTTCCGTCATTTTGGTTTTCATATTGGTAAAACATATTTTGTAAGAAAACGTATGTCTTTGTCTTGGTTCACTTGTATTCATAAGTATACATCATGATAATCATGTATGGCCTTGTTCAAGGGCGCCGAAAGCGGGGGGGGGGGGGGGCGGGGGGGGGGGGGCACTTGCCCCCCCAAATAAAATTTTGGGGGGGCAAAACGAGATTTTGCCCCCCCAATGTGCCCCCCTGAAAGTAGAAAAATGATAAATTATTTAAGGACAAAAGTAAACGAAGGCACTTTTCTGCCTGAAAATTGATAGTGGTCCACCAATGATTAGGTTTATAACTCTATGATGCTGACTGTGTCGTCTAACAAACGCGCGGTCGCCCAGAAACGCTCAGACCGGACCCGATATCACTAATGCGCGTGAACACTAGTAACTCGAGCAACATAATGGAATCTATGTCCGGGGGGGGGGGGGGAACTTACATTGACGAGTGGATACCATGCGCGACCACAAAAAAAACACGTAAAAAGAATGTCTTTTTCACGATATGGCACGTTACGTACGTAACGTGATAAGGGTGTCAAAAACACAAAAATAATGAAAAAAGGGTATCTATTTCGCTAGGAAAATTACGTGTTTTGGGTCGAATTTGTGGGGATGATAAAACAAAATTAAAATGTTTTATAAAGGATGTCCTTTTTGCCCCAACACTTCGTGTTTAGAGTCCGATTTGCGCAAGGTTTAGAAGGTGGGGTCGTACTAAACCAAATAAGGTAAAGCAGACGACCGAAGGACCCGTAACAATAGAACATTCCTGTACTTGTTTAGGGGTTCATTTCAGGGAATATTTGCCAAGAGTATCGTTTTGTTTCCAATACTTGTTAAGGGTAGGGTTTCACACGCCAATACTTTTTAAGGGGTGCATTTTCAGAATATGGAAATTACGTGTTTAGGGTGCTTTTCGAGACCCCATGGTCGCGCATGGTATCCACTCGTGAATGGAAGTCCCCCCCCCCCCCCCCGAGATCTATGTCATAGCTGTCAAGCCCAGAAACCATAACATCTCGAGAAACTTGACGTTTCAATTATTTCATTTTCAACTAAATATAAATTGAGTTGATACAGTGATAACAAGACAGTGCCCTAAAGAAAATACCAAGGTCATTTCAACTCAATATAGACATGTTATCAGAAAATTATACACAGAATAATCATGTGTAGAGGATTATAATTCATATTGTGAAAATGGTGAATCCCACTCGAAAGCAACTTAGAGATAATGTTTAGACATGAAAAAAATAAAATCATCTGTGAAAGTGTCTTCTTAACCGGACTCATATTATCCGAGATATGTATAAAAATGTAAATAAAGAATATAAAAGAAAAAATAAGCGTTACAGTACTGCTCAACTATAAAAAAGATCTTAAGATATTTTCACAGCCCCGTATTTTCCTCTATTCCTTTTCATTGGCATGATTGGAAAGCGTTTTGTCTGATACTATTTCAGCTCATATGATATAGCACTTATGTATTTTAGATTCCAAAACTTCTTCCCATTACCTGTTACTAATCAGATCGAGATGGCAGCTAGCTCTGGTTCATCCCAGCTTTGTTATTCATGGACGTTTGCAAAAATAAAAAAAAAAACATCCGGGAGTGGGTGGAGCTGCAAGACCTAAATTTTCGAAGAAACTTAAGAGCGAGGGGGCTTGTGATGGGGGAGCTTTTGCATTTTCTAGAATAAAATTGAAGGATTTCGTGCACAATTTTGGTGAATTTTGCCCTCTCGATCGGCGGCCCCCGGCTGCGTACGGTCAAAGGCCTATATTACATTGGTTTGAAACAATTTCGTTTGCAATAAGGCTCGTAATTTGCTTGAACTGCGACCCTGATCATGAAGAAACACCAGTCTGGGTCAGAAGAGGGGGAAACAGAAGGAGCAAAAGGAACTCCAATATTGTTTAATTCTCAAGAAATTTATTTTTGAATGCTCTTAGAAACGCAACTTTTATACTCCATTTTTACACAAAGTCCTTACCGTGGGGGGGGGGGGGGGCTCCCACAGCGTCTCCCGCTCGATCGCTTCGGTATCTCACGCTGTCAAAAATATTGTGCCCCCTTCGGGATTTTGCCCCCCCAAAAACTGCAAGTGTTCCGGCGCGCCTGGCCTTGTTAATGGCGATACCGTGATCATGTCGGCGACATGCGGAAATAAAAGATATAATAAAATGGAGCGAGCGAAGCGAGCGGAAATTTTTTCTGTGTTTTTCGTCGGAAACATGAGATTCTGTTCATTATTGCTGTCATATACATTATTGGGTAGGGGAACTGTCCGTAACCAGACCAAGGAGTTATCAGGCGCTTGCCCGATAACTCCTTGACCAGACCGACCTCTGGGGAGACAAGCAAAAAAAAAAAAAAAAAGGAAACGAAAAGGGGGGGGGGTTAAACCCCCTAAACCCCCGCCCCCTTGCGTACGCGCCTGGTTCTCGCTAAGCTCTCAGTACGATGTAGCAGTTCCTACTGCGTCATGGCGAAGCAAGTCGCCCATTCTGCTGGATGTAGTCAGAACGTAGCGGGAACCGTTTCGACGCAGCGGACCGGTTCTGCGCGCAGAATAAACTTTGAGGCACCGTGCCACATGCACACGCAGCATAAATTTCATAAAAATGTGGCAACGACGTAGCACGCACGTGAAAATTTCACATTTTTAAAGAAAATCAAACAAAG